>NC_134487.1:297412035-297464535 GCF_040206685.1 Ascaphus truei
GTTTGTGACTGTTTTCTGCCCGAGTGCATTGAGTTATTTTCCAAGCAGGGATTGAAGCATTTTATTCCCGCTGGCTGCAATACTGCACAGTATATATATATATATACTGCATTACAATTCATGAATTTATGCCATCTGGTAGACACGCGAAGCATTGCAGCCTATTAAATCCTAATCATTATCATTTAACAGATCAGCCGCCCATCAGCCAGGCATGAACCCAGGCTGGGAAGGCAAACGCAACGGGGCTTGTCAGAGGTGAGGAGCGGCGCATTCCAGGTATCTGCCAGGTACATACCGGGTATTTGCTCGAATAAAGTGTGTCGGTGCAGTACTTCAGTGGTTATCATTGGTTAGAAATTGTGTTAAACATACAACCATTGATTTATGACGGGTCAAGACCCTTCCTGTATCTGTGTTGATCTACAAAGAGGGATTAATTGGGGGGCTATCACTGATGGCAAACTAAAAGTTAAATATGTGTAGTTTAGAAGGCTGTGGATGGTATCCAGATCCTGGGCTGTCAGCCTCAAAGAAAACTTTAACTTTCTTGACATATCCCTTGTGCAAACAGGTCACCACTTAGCTGGAGGGCTATATTGGAAATAGGATATCAGGGGATGACATCTATTCTGAAGAATAACGTACAGATATTCAAAACAGATGCAATAAGGCCAAACCCTTCATGTTTGGGAGAGGCCAAGGGGCAGATATCCATTTGTAATGCAAATTTAGGAGCAAGCCAGACACAATTAGTATTGTTACATTCAGCAAACTCGCCTGAACCTATTGATGTGACTCGCGTCTAAGTATTAGAAAAATTAAGATATGAGGTCTTGCATATATTTAGTCAGACTTTAAGCTTCAAGAATGGTTGTTTTTTTTCTTCTGAGTCATAAAACTGTTAACCCCCATGGCTGACTGATGACAGGGGTGGGCTTATGGTGTTCTCAATGAAGGTGAGTTAGAAAATAAGGCCTTATTTTTTAATTATGAGTTAGAATTCAAAAAGGTGTGTTTTGGGATCCGACACGTGAGTTCTCATCTTTTCTATGCCAGTGACCGCTTGAGGAAAAATCTATGACATATGGTAACGTACTGTATAGGGATTTCTGTTTATGTTTAATCCTTTTATTTTAAGAAACAGTTCTGCATTTATTGTAACTGTATGTTCTTGTAATGATCTTTTTCTGTAATCTAAAGCACTGTATTTTTATATATTAAAATACAATTTTAATAAGTGATGCTTTGGGCTTTGAATTAACTGTTTGTACGCTTAGCAGAGAATATTTACATTTTCGGACAGATTTTTGTGTATTAAGTGCATAGTTATTCTTTAATAAATAGGGACCTTAGACTCTGTAAAATTCTCATTTGATATTTCTTGGGTGGTGGAAGCAATTGAGTAAAGGGTAAATATTAATTTAACTGAAAGTACCTTGCAGAGGCGAAAGATGAGTTGGCTAGAGTAGTCATGTGTATTAATCCTGGTTGCAGATCTAAGTCACGTGTGCCCGAGTGTGCTGTTCGTTACAGGTGGTATATTGGGACGGGGAGATATTACTCATTTGAGGGACCTTTTGTGGAATGTTAAAAATGGGCTAGCTATTTAGCTGCGCACACAGGTGTGCCGTACGTGACAGTCATCATTTTGCAAGCATACACTCCTCTGCCCCTCCTTACATCTCAGACCTAAATTCTCGTTATACACATGCCCGACTCTTGCGTTCTGCTCAAGGATGTCTTCTGTCTACCCCTTTTGTATATAAATCCCTCTCCTGTTTTAAACCTCTCTCATTCACTGCCCCATACCTCTGTATGTCCTTCTCCTCAATATCTGACTGGCACCTGCTCTATCCCCCTGAAAGACCTATGTAAAAATGCACCACTTTAATGAAGCATATGGGTACCTCCACTGGCTGATGCTATACATCTTGGATGCACTGACCTTGACCCCTTGCAGACACACTTACCATAACACCCTCCTACTGTCTCTAAGTTCTCCCTAATTACTACTTCGATTGTAAGCTCTTTGGGGCAGGGACCCCCCTTCCTATTGTTACTGTCATGTTTGAAGCACTTATTCCAATTATGTTATTATTATGTCACGTGTATTACTGCTGTGAAGCGCTATGTACATAAATGACACTATACAAATAAAAATATAAATAAAGCATGTATGCCATCTGTATTTTTGATTAAAACATGATTCAAGCCTGCCAACCGAATGTAATTTCTTATTGTCCCGTGGACTAAACTTTGTGAAATATGTTATAGTGCCCTGAAGTGGTTAAATAAATGAAGCATATGCTTTTGTGATTTAGCGCAATTAAGCATAATTAAGTTACAGAAGCAGACCAAAGGGTGTTTCTAGTGTCATATATGCAGATCATGCAAATTTATCACCCCCAATGGAAGTTTCAAAAACTAGAACACTAAAGTCTATGCGTTAAAAGATTGAGAGAGCGATATATTTAATGACATGCAAATGTGGCCTCAAATATGTGGGGAAAAAACGTAGACTACTGAGAAGGATCCTAGAACATTTAGGATCAATACAGAATGAATTAGACACCCCGATATCATGCCATATTAGGACACATCATGTGGTGTTAATGCTGTAAAAATGTTACAACAAAAATTCAGTTATCAAATGAGTTTATTTCAGGTGCACACAGCGGAGACAGCTTCAAAACAAAAAGCTCACTTCCAGATAATACGGTATGAGATACATTTATACCCTAAAACCTAAAGCTCCACCCCTTTATGGGGGGGCTTGCGCGTCACTAAATATGACAACATTTTGTAATACATAACAATACTAAAACTGATATAAGTTTGTAATACATAACAAATGATGTAAGTGTGCGTCAACTACAATGACATAATCTTGTAATACATAACAAAAAATGAAATGATACATACATTCAACCCCTTAAAGAATGTATGTATCATTTCATTTTTTAAGGGGTTGAATGTGAGAAATGATTTCTATCTCTGAGTCCACCAGACACTCGAATGCTGAGAAGTCGGTTCTAATTCTGATCTCACTTCTCAAGACTTTACCTGGCTCTTAAATGTGAGAAATCTTCTCTAATTCTAATCTCACCTCAAGGCTGTATGCCCCCTCCCTCCTTCTGCAGCTGGGCTGGCCAGGGCTGGTAAACACTGAGAGCGAAAGATCTTTTAACACACTATAACTTTCATGCAGCTTTCGTACAGACAGAAGACAAAATGGATGAAACAAACACAGCACATTACAACATAAATGACAGATAAGGACTAGAACAAATAACAAGATGGCTGACAAAAATAGTCAGACAAAATGGCTGCTTTGACCCTAATGCTGTTTACGTCAGACCCCCTAATGTCTCAAGTTCGTCAGTGGCAACACTAGCTATTTGTCCTTCTAGGGAATTGACCATATCCCACAAAATGCTAGAATGGGCAACTGGGACAAAACACTTCTGAAAAGTGAGTCCAGGTGGATTTATCTACTCCACACTATAACCCCCAATGGTCTGAACGAGGGCTTTATGTACAACCCTCTTCCTGTGAAGTAAATGCCCCTACAGTACCTACCTGAGTTCAAGTTCTAATTTTTCTATATTCTATGTTGGTCTGTATATTACATATATCCAACCAATAGCCATGTCATTACTCTATTCCCAACTTGGCAAACTTACTGTCCAGACTCATCACTTGAATGTAAATTAGAAAACCAGGGAATATCTTCAAACTTATTACATTTTATATATTTTTTATTTTTCAAACCAATCATGTACAAGTTTATCATATTTACCATATTTTGAACATTAATACCATGTGCCTGGAATGAATTTACTTTGAAGCATTTATGCATTTCACCACTGTCTGCATTACACACGTGTGACTATCCTGTCTGTTGGGTCTCTGGTTGCTATGTCAACAGAAAACTAGAAAGGGACCATCTGCGACATGGGAAGCCCACCCCGGAAGAAGATGGTTACAGCGAAACGTACGTTAGGTTGTGATGTAATTGATTGACTACGGTTACCTCTTTGCGGCGGTACACTCCTTGTACTCCGTGGTACTCTAGGCGAGTGTCGTGGTAGCTCGTTCCGAGCCCGTTTGAGCTACTCTGCACCATTTGGGTGACATTTGAGTCAGTTTGTGTTCACTGCCTGTGGGGCTTCCTCATGGTTTTCTCCGTGGGGATATCTGCTAACTTGTATTGGATACCACACAGGGTCTATATCTACACCTTAACCTTCACGCACGAGAGTCCCTGACTGCAGGTACAGTACACAGTACAGTGCACAGTACAGTGCAGGGTATCAAATACTAATTTACTCTCATGAGAAGGTCATCTGGTGATCTCTTATTTGCTTGGAGATTTCTGATAGTAGTGGGGGGCCCCTGGGAGAAGTTGCCCACACCACTCAGCAGTGATCTCCCAAAGTCCAACCACTCGGTATTTATACAACTGTGGTTTACACTTTTATGACTACATTTTTAATCGTGGCTAGAATATACACAGATTAAAACCACAAGGGAGTGAAATCAAGCCAGTCAGGGTCAATTAAGCTGTTCCACTTTGATTGTACTGTACCACTTTACTGTGTTAATTAATATCCGCTGCACATTACAATTAGATGCCAATGTGCTGCAGTCATGTCATGGTGTTCCCTAGGCATTGCAGAACAATATCACAATAGTGAATGTTGTAACTATCAATTAAGGATATAATAGCCAGTACTTGTTGCACAATTCTCACTGCAATACAAACCCCTTAACCTACTTACTACTGTACATGCTAAAACTGCAGCCTGTCTTCTTTCTGTTACTGCTACTTTGATACATTGGTACATTTGCTTCAGTATAACAGAATTTGCAGCCCCTTGCTACCTATTGAGCCAAATCATTGGGCTCTATCAAAATTAGCCATTCTGGTTCAAACATTTCCAGTGAGATTACAGTATCTGGGACATTATATCCATTACATTCTGCTGCATCATAAGGCTTTATGGCATTTCTAGCCAACAAATACCATCACCGATACAGGTTTATTTGGTTAATTAGCATCGACTGGTTAACAGCCATTAATTTTGTTCTCTGAAAACTGCCTCTGGTCGTTCGCCACATCCTGAACCAAATTATACCAGCACTGGATGTATGTACCTGCAGGGGTTAACTTTGTAGTCCTTGTTTTTTGGGTGTGTTTATATGTGTTGGTCACATTGTGAACCTGTCTTATTTTAGGTATGGTATTTAAGTACCATTGTTCTGAATAAAAGTGAATTATTAACACGATAATTCTACTTGCAGGTCATTACTGTGTGGTGAGCACCGCATTTAGGATTTCTCCCTGGGTGTGCTTCTCCAGTACACCTGTACTGTGTGCAAGTCACTAATTGAAAACCACATGCAGCAGAAGCAGGCAGGTCAGTTACTGAGGTAGAGCTCAGAATTGCAAAGAAGCAGTGAAGCTGGCAGCAGCGGATTTAGCAGAACTAGAGATACAGCGGTTTGAGTGCTGAAGTTCAGCAATCCTATCTCCCAAGGCCAGACAATTAAATCCTAAACTCTTCATGTTAGGTAGTCCATATGCATGTAAATCTACTACAATGCTAAATACATTGTCAGAGCAATATAGTACTCCGTTTCTCCCATGGAATTTGCAAAAGTATTTGGATTGTTTGTCACACTGCACTTATACTGCATACTCTTGACACTAAGGCAGCATTTAATATGCTATCAATACTCCACCCTGGAGAAGAGTGTAGGTCTTTTTAAATGAACGGGACTTGTATCTTCTCCAGCATGGAGAAGATGACTTCACAGCACACTCAACAGGAGCCTAAGAGCTACATTTATTACAATGTGCTAAGCCTTCAGGAAACCTTCTGGCCCAGTTCACTGTATGTCAATGGATCGTAATGTAGAACATAACAGTAACTTGGAACCTAAGGGTGCAAACATGCACAAACACATACTGTAGCAGGAGATATGCTCTGCTACCTTCAGTGTTTTCTTAATGTGATCACAATTAAATGAATACATTTTGTTTAGGAGGAATAAAGGCATTTGAACCTAAGATGAGAAAGTCAAACCGCGCTCTTGCTTCCTAACAGGATCTCGTAGTGGATCAACTCTTCCCTCTTGCAGCTGATGTGATGTGAATGCACCCCTCCTCCACAGGTCCCGACGCAGGATGGCTCCAAACGCGGGCAACAGCAGGGAATGAAACACAAAAGCGCACGAGGGTCAAGATTTAATTAAAACATGTTGGTAGTAGTAACAATAAAAACTTACATATAAGGGTAAGTACATCCAGTAATAAGGTGCAGAGGAAACAGTCCTGGTGGTGTCCTGGGCATAAAGAGATGGTGCAGAGGCTTACGAGGTAGACCCGCGCGCTGGGGCTGCCTGGCTCGGCACCACGTTGTTCTTACTTCCGGGTTGCGGCTTCTCGCAGGACCCGTGAATAGTAGCCCGCCTCAAACGCCGGTTCCCCAGAGAAACTCACTCCGGCGTGCCGAAGAGTCTCTGGTTGTTGATGGGACAGCTGGGGGTAGGTACACCAGTGGGCTGACTTCTAACTGCACCGTAGGGCTTTCGCAACGCGTTTCACACAGTGTTGTGCTTCATCAGGCCTGATGAAGCACAACACTGTGTGAAACGCGTTGCGAAAGCCCTACGGTGCAGTTAGAAGTCAGCCCACTGGTGTACCTACCCCCAGCTGTCCCATCAACAACCAGAGACTCTTCGGCACGCCGGAGTGAGTTTCTCTGGGGAACCGGCGTTTGAGGCGGGCTACTATTCACGGGTCCTGCGAGAAGCCGCAACCCGGAAGTAAGAACAACGTGGTGCCGAGCCAGGCAGCCCCAGCGCGCGGGTCTACCTCGTAAGCCTCTGCACCATCTCTTTATGCCCAGGACACCACCAGGACTGTTTCCTCTGCACCTTATTACTGGATGTACTTACCCTTATATGTAAGTTTTTATTGTTACTACTACCAACATGTTTTAATTAAATCTTGACCCTCGGTTCGCTTTTGTGTTTCATTCCCTGCATTTGAACCTAAGTTAGGTTGCAAGCTCTCCGGGGCAGGGATTTCCTTTGCTTTCCTATTGTCTGACTTTGCTGCGCTTATTGCATTATTATAATTCCCTGTACTGTATTGTCTTTGTAAAGCGATGAGTTCACTGTCGGCACTATATATAAAGCTATACATATGGTACATAGATACATATTGTGAATTGGACTGCAATGTTAAACAGCTCTGGGAGACCAATTGTGACGGGAGCTTTGTGACAGGCTATGAATAATACACCACCAAAGATATAACTGGGTTGAACTGGACGAGGCTTAGATATGATAAAATATAATTTATTCCTTGAAAAAGGTGAACACACGAGATATACAAATAACAGACAAAATATGGACACTTACTTAAAGGTTAGGACAAGAAAAGCCATCAGGATACAGGATGGGCCATTTCTTCCATAATTCAGTTTCAGATGAAGACATCACAGCAATACATGAAGATCATGAAGACCATACATGAAGACCCATGAAGACATTTGAGTGAGGGCTGACACTGGGTTAAATTCCATTTCAAACCCATCTCTTAACCGTAGATGCCGAGGTGGCTAGAAAAAATCTCTTTGAAGCAGATTTTGGCTTCCATTGTAAGTGTGAAGTATCACACTTAAAAACACTCAGTTCCTTGGTTCCTGCCCCCAGTATAAACAATTAGGGCAGTTACCTTTTGATCATTGGGCTATGCTAATTCTTGCAGGATGCTCTCCCTGCCCTATTAGCATAGCAGATGGGGGTCTGCATTTTTCAGAGCAGATCCAAAATTCCCATATACACTGTAAATAACTTCATAACTTCAGTTCAGTAGTACTTGCTGGCACGCGAGAGATATTAATACATTCCGTCACGCATGACGCTCCCAATGAGACTAAATACTACAGTGTAATACTAAAATTAAGAGAGATATTAATATCTGTCTCTTTGTACCGACGAGACATCATGTGTCTGTAATCCTTATGTGCGAATCAGTCCCACGAATACACATATATAGCTTTTAGCACGTTCAGCCGAGGACATCTCATAATATTCTTATATTTAATAAGGTCACTCATTCTGTAGCCCCACTCCTAAATCAGGGGCGTTTGGCCAGTCTACCAAATGGAGTGTCTGGCAGGATACTATGGTTTGTAAGTGTGAGTTTTAACACTCACAAACCACTCCAGCTTCCTAAACATTTGGTCGCATTCCTTAGTAGGCAGGCATCTTTGAGGGTAACTTAAACAAAGGGCTAGAATCACTATTCAACTATTAACCCTTGCCCTCCCGGATGGATCCCAGTGTTTGTGTGGTGCAGTCACTGGAACAGAAACAATACATTTTTACAGAGGAATAAACAGTTGGATGGCTGAAGCAAGGCAAAACCACATTACTGGACCCCAGTCCAGTTAACCCCTTGCTTCCCAGGTGAGAGTAGAGGGTGGCCAAATGGGGTGTAACCCCTTTAATCCCGGGCCAAATCCCCTCTCTCTTGACACCAATATTTACCATTTACTATCCAGGTCACTGGTTTTCAGGATATCCCTGCTTCAGCACAGGTGGCTCAATCAGTCCCCGTTTCAGTATAGGTGACTCAATCAGTGACTCAGTCTTTGATTGAGCCACCTGTGCTGAAGCTGGTATGTCCTTAAAACCTGACCTGTTTGGGGCTCTTGAGGACTGGAATTGAGAATCCCCGTTCTAGGGATTAACTAAAGAAAGTTTCCTACAGTATTTAAAAAAAAAAAAAAAAAAAAAAAAACCACAACAACACATTTTTGCTGCTCTATTCCAAGGAATGGGCATGGTTCATAAGACAAATTTAAAAGGCAGTAGGTTTGAAAGAATATAAAAAGAACCTGATATATAAAGGCTTACAACCGTGAGAGACACTTCTAAGAGGCGCTGTAATGAAAAATACTGGAAACGAACTGAAGCAGAAATGTGATACATTTTGTCTTAGAAAATAATGTTGCAGGTTATTTGCATTAGCTATTCTGAAATGTTTGTTGTTTAGATCAGGGGAGCGCAAACTTCCTGAGCTGCGTCCCCCTGTCAGGCAGCCGCAGCGTTTGCGCCTTTCCCCCCTCCAAGGACTAGGCGTCAAATGATGCCGCGGTGTATATGACTTCACGTGACCTCGTCACGTAATTTGACGTGCGTTGCCATGGCGACACATCACGTCACATGACCTCGCTGCATCATTTCACTCGCATTATCATGGCGACACGTCACGTCGCATGACCCCGGGGCATCATTTGACGCCGTGTTGCCACAGCGACACCTCACTGAAGAGCCGACAGAGAGCAGGTAAGGGAGTTAGAGGCGTCACGCCTCCCTCGGCATTTAATTTAAATGCCTTGGGGAAGAGCGCAGGGCCTCTGTAACCGCTGCGCCCCCCCAGAAATCATTGCGCCCCCCCAGTTTGCGCACCCCTGGTTTAGATGACCGGGACCAAAAACTAATTTTGTTTTCCCATCTGGAAATATTTTTGACCTTGTATTCACCGTTCAATTTACACGAACATTCAAAGTAGGAAAAGACGACTGCATACAAATGATTAAAGGAGCATATATTTCCCACCCAAAAAGTCCCCCCGCTAGGTGGGAAGCCGGGGGTTACCGAGCTGAACCACAGTGATTTCAACTCCGGGGATCACTTTCTCCCTGAGATACTGGCCTCCGTAGGGGGTGCAGGTAACAGCGCCGCAGGTTTAAATGTCCCGGTCACGGGGTCCAATAGGAAGCCGCAACAGATAATTTCCGATTGGCCTATATGACCCGGGAGCTTTAAAGCCGCCATTTCGATAGCCTCACACAGCACAGCCGGCACTGCTACTAGCACCCCCCACGAAGTTAAGTATCTCGGGAAGGAAGGGGTCCCTGGAGCCGAAATGAACGCAGTTCCGTTACGAGACCCCCTGCTTGAAGTCTATAACTAAAAATGTTTTTATGAAGGAAAGCAGGACTGCTGTTTTTTGGCTCTGCGGGGGGGGGGAGGGGGCTGAATGAACAATTGCCATAAGACGCCGTCGTCCTTTCCTTCTCGGAATGCTTACTAGGTGGACAGGACGACCACCACGGACTTGCACACGGAAGGACATTACGGTATGAGTGGATGTGATTAGGGATCCTGCGAGTGTCCCTAGGTAATCTTTTCTGTGTATCAATTTACATGACACACACTATCCAGATATTAGCAATAAAGATACGTGTTATTTATGTGAAGGTGCAGCAGCACGTAACATCAAATTGAACTAATGACAGTGATACCTTTGTGTCGTCATCAGCCGAAGTTAACGCCTATTAATCAAATGCAGTATATACTAAAGCACATAACTTGACGTTAACCAGGATTTACTCCCGTAAATGATGTTATTTGTAATGGACGTCAGTCGAAATGACATTCAAATGAGCTCATTATAGCGTAACTGATACTCGTCCAATATTCATTAAGCTCTATTAAAGAATCCCGGCTGCTCGGTTTTTAAAGGATGGGAACAGGTGTTCCCCTGAACTGAAGCGCATTATTTTCAGCGCCGGGGATAACCTGGTCTGCTAGATACTTATTAGAGAAGATACCTGTGTTTAATCCACTTCAGGGGAAAGAAAATGGCCATTTAAATCTTGTGGGTCCAGTGAGCCAATAGGAAGCCTGTTGGGTGGTCATTTAAATCCCAGCAGAATAGCAGGAAGTAATGCCAGAACTTCACCCAATGGGTCCCCATTCTGTAAAAGAAGAGAGAGATAAATACCTGTACACACCTGAGATACCTGGGAAAATGCTAATTTAAATATGTAAAATATATTGAAATCATTTATATTTACATGTTTTCCATCACTAACATTTGAATAATAATAATAATTAAAATTTAAAAAAAACACAGCGCATCGTTTTCACCATGACAAGGACTGCAGCAAATGTATTTTTTATGGCAAAATTGGACAATATTCTCAAGTTTCTGATCCTGAGAGGTCCTTCGAAATATTCTTAATATTTATTTATTTTTTAATTGGGAAAAAAACCTACGTGGATTTTGACACATTCCCTCATCTCTAGTCAAGTGGTTCAATCTGGTTTTTATGTGGTACAGAATCTTTACACTATTTAACCTGGCTAATAAAACATGTAATAATATACTGTTGTAATAACATATTGTAACTAAATAGCAAGGCACCCACCTTTTGCACAGAAAGGGGTATATGTGGATTAGCAATACAGATTGAGACGTGCACAGATCGTTTGCCTTCCAATTACTGTATTTGCAACAACAGAAAGTGAATCCCTGCGCTTCTCCCATTGGGATAGCAATAAATGGGGAAATAAATATACATATTGAAACCTAAGTCTGTAAGACAAAGGAGACTTTTGGTTACATCCTTTGATCAAATAATGCCAAGCCTGCTAACCAACGTCAAGGTAAGTCTCAATAGCAGGACCCTATGCTAAATGCATACACATGTTCTGTGAAATAAACCCGGAAGGGGTTAATATACTCAGCATAAGCTATGTAATTTAGTGCAGTTAAATGGTATATACCAGTGAAACTACTTACCTGTAAGCAGGTGCCTCAATCAGTGGCTCAGTCAAAAGACTAAGCTGCCTGTGCTGAAGCTGGAATATCCTAAAAACCTTACATATTGGTGGCCCTTGAGGACTGGAGTTGCCCACCCTTGAAATACATTGTGATATTTATTCCATACACATGAAAAATTAAATAACATACACTGTATCTGGGCTTCAGATTCTTAGTACAACAGAAATTCTACAGGATTATTCAGATGGAAGTCGTTCACAAATCACAGACCCAAACATTGTATCCCCTTTTCAGCAAGAAGATGAATTCGGTTCAGTTGCGAATCCTAAAATAAGCTCATTAAAAGGATTGCAGGGAAAGAAGATGATATATCTTCGTCAGAAAGATTATAGTGTGATTTCTGAGCAACAGTGGACAGAGGGATCTGCAATTTCTTTTTTAAACATTTCAATGTATTTCTTTGCTGCTGTTAGAATAGAGAGAAGTTTATTCTTAAATTAATTACATGGCAAAAATAAATGCTAATAATAAATAAAAAAAAAGCTACAATAAACCTGAAATGTGTCATATGTTTTATTTGCTTGCAATAATGATACATGATATACTATGATGAATTGTAAGCGATTACAATATTTATAGATGCCTACAGCAGAGTTGATTTGTGATAATGGTCTCGGCCCTGTATATTTATATAAATGACGAAAAATGAACATAAATCTAAATCAAGAAAATAAATTCTACGTGACAAACATGCACGAGCATAACTTGGTGCCTCTCAAAAACAATGCAAACCCTCCACAGCTAACCAGGGCCGCTTTTAGTATTTTCGCGCCCATAGGTACCTACTGTACATTTTTGCCGCCATGACCTCCTCTTGCAGTGTCCCGACATCACATGGTGACGCGTTTCCATCACAACGGGACACCATGTTGTCAAAGCAATGCATCACCACGTGATATTGTGGCATCATTAGACACTGCGATGATACAGAAGGAGGTAAGAGACTAAGGCCTGGGACATAGTAAACACTTTTGTGCTGTTGCTTGCTGCCGCTTGCTCTACCAGGAGCTTTTTGCTGTCCTGGCAGAGGAGACAGCAAGCGCGCTTGGGAGGCGGGTATCACTGTGTGTGTGTCACTTGGTAGCTGTCAGTGTGTGTGTGTGTGTGTGTGTGTCACTTTGAAGTGGTCTGTGTGTTTGTGTGTCACTGAGGAACCTGTGTGTGTGTATGTGTGTGTGTGTGTGTGTGTGTGTGTGTGTGTGTGTGTGTGTGTGTGTGTGTGTGTGTGTGTGTGTGTGTGTGTGTGTGTATTATATAATATTTTAAAAATTAAAAAAAAAGACATGTTGTGAGAATAAATTATTTATTAACATTGTGCAACTTTGATAAATATATTCACACACATACATCACACACATACATCACAGACACAGACACAGACACATACATCACACAGACACATACATAACACAGACACATACATCACACAGACACATACATCACACAGACACATACATCACACAGACATATACATCACACAGACACATACATCACACAGACACATACATCACACATACACATACATCACACACACATCACACACACACATACATCACACACACACATACATTACACACACACATACATCACACACACATACATCACACACACACATACATCACACACACACATACATCACACACACACACACATACATCACACACACACATACATCACACACACACATACATTACACACACACACACACACACACACACACACACATACATCACACACACATACATCACACACACATACATCACACACACACACATACATCACACACACACACATCACACACACACATACATAACACACACACATACATCACACACACACATACATCACACACACACACATACATCACACACACACATACATCACACACACACATACATCACACACACAGACACAGACACCTCTGTGCTGCCTCTCTGTGCTGTGCTGGTCTTGTGGCTCTGCTTCTGCTATCTCAGAACACCGACACAGTAGGAAAAAAAAGGCTGCAGCCCCATTGGATGGGAGCGGTCACGTGACCGCTCCTCCGCTCCCCCAAGCGGCAAAATTTCAAACTCTCCTGTCTCCTCTGATTTTCTCAGCCTCCGCACGCGTCAGCACGCATGTGGAGGGAGAAACTATAGCCGCGCTGATTACAGATGCAGGGGCTTTGTGCATCTGTTCAGCGCGGCTCAGCCCGCCTCAGCGACGCTGATTTTACTATGTCCTAGGCCTTAGAATAAATTTACTTATTCATAAAGATTCCAATATAACAGGAGATTGTTGTTCAGCAGACAAATTTCTAGTTTGTTCCTATAGTGTTGCTTACAGATTGTAACAGGTGCTCACTACAAACTGGACGGGACCGCAAGGCTGAGGTAGGGATGTTTGAGTACACGACCAACAACCGCGTCCGGAGTCCAGAGTCGTAGTCGTGTAGCTGGGTCAGGGTAGGTGAGGTCAGAATAGTCGCGATACTCACCGTGGTCTACAATTGGAGAAGTCGGATGGTCATTGTGCGCAGCCGGGGTCCAGGAGTAGAGAGGTCAGAATGGTCATTGTGCGCAGCCGGGGTCCAGGAGTAGAGAGGTCAGAATGGTCATTCTGCGCAGCCGGGGTCCAGGAGTAGAGAGGTCAGAATGGTCATTCTGCGCAGCCGGGGTCCAGGAGTAGAGAGGTCAGAATGGTCATTCTGCGCAGCCGGGGTCCAGGAGTAGAGAGGTCAGAATGGTCATTCTGCGCAGCCGGGGTCCAGGAGTAGAGAGGTCAGAATGGTCATTCTGCGCAGCCGGGGTCCAGGAGTAGAGAGGTCAGAATGGTCATTGTGCGCAGCCGGGGTCCAGGAGTAGAGAGGTCAGAATGGTCATTCTGCGTAGCCGGGGTCCAGGAGTAGAGAGGTCAGAATGGTCATTCTGCGCAGCCGGGGTCCAGGAGTAGAGAGGTCAGAATGGTCATTCTGCGTAGCCGGGGTCCAGGAGTAGAGAGGTCAGAATGGTCATTGTGCGCAGCCGGGGTCCAGGAGTAGAGAGGTCAGAATGGTCATTCTGCGCAGCCGGGGTCCAGGAGTAGAGAGGTCAGAATGGTCATTCTGCGTAGCCGTGGTCCAGGGGTCAGAGAAGGCGAAGGTCCGGTTATAAGCTGAGATCAAGGGTACAAAAGAGCAAGACAGAATGCACAGGGCAACAGCAGAGCAGCAGGATGCTTGAGGCAAGCACTAGAAACATAAAACACAAGTTTATGCTCAGCCAATTTGCCTAAGGACTGGCAGAGTATATAAAGAACAGAGAGCCAATGGGAAGGCTGCAGGCAATGAGTCATTACAAGTAGAATGTGTACTGATAGGCCGGGGCGGAGTGTATCACAGCTGTGGAATAATTTATGTTGTTAACCCCTCAACTGCCACTGGTATTGCGACGCCGGCGTGAAGTGGAGACAAGAACGTCCTCCGTTGTGTCACGGGACGTGGGGGCGGAGCCTAGGTTCGGTTCCAGCAGGAATTCTGCGGCGCTCGCAAGAGGGGCATCACCCAATGCGTCGTGGGACGTGTCACGGGCGCGGGACCGAGGTCCAATCCTCACAAACATATGCTCATGTGTAATGATAGAGAAGCCTTTGTTTGTTCACATACTGCTGATGTTACATGCCGAGTGGTCTTGTGAAGAGAGATCTTGGAGAGAGAGGGAGCTGATCAGAGTACAACTGTATTTATTGATCACTAACTGTGCCCCCTTTCTCCTCGTGGGTTAATTGAAACTCCCATCTGTACTGTATGATGCCATAAACATTCCCAAAGGTCCCAAATGGTATGATGCCATAAACATTCCCAAAGGTCCCAAATGATATGATGCCATAAACATTCCCAAAGGTCCCAAATGGTATGATGCCATAAACATTCCCAAAGGTGCCCATACTGGGCACAGTATGTGAAATGTATTAAATGCATCATGGTTCAATGTTTAACTTCATTAGGGAGTATCTGATGACCTTTACAAACTGATTATTACATACTGGGAAAGTTAAGATCATTTGAGGTGTAGTCACCCATATATTGCTTATTTCAATATTATTTGATTTCTGCGTTTAATTCTTAGTACATTGTGCCAGTGGAACATCACGTTCTTTTGCTAGATCCATTTCTGCAATCTTCCCCATTCTGCACTTACAGATGAGTCCTCAATAAGATGATGCTTTTTTCAAGCTATGTGCTGCATTTGATTGAGAACATTTGCAGTGTTCTGAAATACGCATCCTTGTCATAAACTGTTAAAGGTGTAACATAGCTAAACTTTAACATATTGAAAATGTCTTCTTTTTTCTTTAACTTAATTCTTATAGATTTTTCAAGAGAAATACAAAGGGAGGAGGGATAGGGAATAGAATGAAGAGAGAGTGGGGGGGAATGGGTAGGCCTATAGAAGTTTCTAAGACATCCATTAATACATTCATGCAAGACTGATGTTTTTATATCACAAAACAATTTAGATAAAGGCTAGATACTGGTGTAAGCATGCACAGGTTGGGCCCCCCTAGCATCATCTGAGGGCCTGAGTCCGACTCCGAGGCCCTGGGGAGGTATGCAGAAGTAACTCTTAATACTATCAAAGCAAGATTGTAGAACTGAAGGGTGAGGCCGACGAGCCTCGTATACAGTTGTAAAATCAGCCAAGGCTGCCAAATGCTTTGAAACCTGGAGCAGCAGGAGTCGCTGAGAAAGCTCATAATCTTCTCCATCCGGCCTTTAAACCAAATCTTAGTTTTTCATCACAAACAAAGCTTATTTTTGCATATAAATATCTAATGTATTTACTGGTGGGAGCAGGGCCACCGACAGGGGGGGGGGGGGGGCGGGGGTGGGGGGGAAAGAGTTGGGACAAGTGTCCCAGGCCTGGCGGCTGTGGGGGGCCTGGCCTTAGGTCAGGCCCAAATTCTGTGTCCAACTGCCAGGCCTCTGATTGCCACCAGACCCCTGTTCTCCCCAACTTGTGAGGGCCCCTCTCGACTTCTCAGTGGGCCCAGCTTCCGACGCACACCGGCGGGAGAGAGGCCTGGTGTGGGAGAGAGGCAGGCCTGGCAGGAGGCCCAGCATGGGACAGAGGCCCGGCATGGGAGAGAGGCCTACAGCGGCTAGGGAGAGCCAGGCACCATAGGCCTCAGGCCACCAGCAAGGTAAGCGTGTGTTTGTGTGTGTGATGGGGTGTGTTTGTACGTTGTGTGTGTGGGCGGGGGTATTGCATTTTGTATGTGGGGAGGGGATGGGGCAGTGGCGGATTTCCCTTTAGGGCCGGGCCTAGGGCGACAACATTTTGAGGCGGCAAAAAAATGTTCGCCTCCATATACATTTGTCACGTTCTCTGGGCTATTTGTCCTTGCTGCCACCTTCCATCTTCTGAACTGCAGCATCATTGTGACGGGAGCTTTGCGACAGGCTATTAATAATACACCAAAAAATATATATAACTGGGTTGAACTGGTACGAGACTTAGATATGATAAAATATAATTTATTCCTTGATAAAGGTGAACACACAAGATATACAAACAACAGGCAAAATATAGACACTTACTTAAAGATTATGACAAGAAAGCCATCAGGATACAGGATGGGCCATTTCCATGGGCGTCCGCAGGGGGGGGCAAGGGTGGGCGCTTGCCCCCCCTGGATCCTGGGCTGCCAACAGCGGGGGACAGAGGGCACTGGCGTGACAGGATTTAGCGCGCTCATGATGTGCAAGAAAGCGCGCGCGTATCTTCCCTGCTTCCCCCCCACCACCTGGGGCTTCCCCCCCTTCCTCCCCCCGAGCCCGCTCACAGCCGCTTGCGGCACTTCCTGTGCCTGCTGCTAGTGAGCGCGTGACTGTCCGTGTTGCAGAATCTTCCCGCTCCTCTACTGGTGGCTGCGCAGTGTCCCCCCTTCTTCCCCAGGTCTCCGTGGCTGCCCACCCACCCAGGGTGATAGTAGGTAGGTGCAGGGGTGCGGCCGCCAGGGGGGGGGGAGGGGTTGCCTCCTGTCCTGGTGCTCCCTCCTGTCCTGGTGCTCCCTCCTGTCCTGGTGCTCCATAGCCCTCCTGCCCTGGTGCTCCCATCCCCCTTCCCCTTGGTGTGGAAGATGAGCGCGGGGGCGGGTAGTGGTGATGCACTTCTGGCTGGTCGGATCGCCGGCCTCCCCCCCTCCCCTCCCCGGGCACTTACATCCGGCGCTGCATCTCTTGCTCCACTTTGTGTGTGTGTGTGTCTGTCTGAGGCGTGTGTGTGTGTGTGTGTGTGTGTGTGTGTGTGTGTCTGAGGCTGTGTGTGTGTGTGTGTGTCTGAGGCTGTGTGTGTGTGTCTGTCTGAGGCATGTGTGTGTGTGTGTGTGTGTGTGTCTGAGGCTGTGTGTGTGTGTGTGTGTGTGTGTGTCTGAGGCTGTGTGTGTGTTTGTGTGTGTGTGTCTGAGGCTGTGTGTGTGTGTCTGAGGCTGTGTGTGTGTGTGTCTGAGGCTGTGTGTGTGTGTGTGTCTGAGGCTGTGTGTGTGTGTGTGTGTGTGTGTGTGTGTGTGTGTGTCTGAGGCTGTGTGTGTGTGTGTGTATGTGTGTGTGTGTGTGTGTGTGTGTGTGTGTGTGTGTGTCTGAGGCTGTGTGTGTGTGTGTCTGTCTGAGGCATGTGTGTGTGTGTGTGTGTGTGTGTGTCTGAGGCTGTGTGTGTGTGTGTGTGTGTCTGAGGCTGTGTGTGTGTTTGTGTGTGTGTGTCTGAGGCTGTGTGTGTGTGTGTGTCTGAGGCTGTGTGTGTGTGTCTGAGGCTGTGTGTGTGTGTGTGTCTGAGGCTGTGTGTGTGTGTGTGTCTGAGGCTGTGTGTGTGTGTGTGTGTGTGTGTGTGTGTGTGTGTGTGTGTGTGTGTGTGTGTGTGTGTGTGTGTGTGTGTGTGTGTGTGTGTGTGTGTGTGTGTGTGGCTGTCTGGTGTGTGTGGCTGTCTTGTGTGTGTGTGGCGCTGTGGCGCTGTGTCGCTTTCTGGCGCTCTGTGGCTGAGTGTGTGTGTGTGGTCAGTGTGCGCGTATTGGTCTGTCTGAGTGTCTGTAGATCAGTGGCTGTGTGCAGGTAAGAGAGAGAATGGGGGGGGAGAGAGGGAGAGAATGGGGATGGGGAGGGAGAGAGAATGGGGGGGGGGTGAAGGGAGAGAGAGAATGGGGGACAGGGCTGGCAACGGGGGTCTGTCGGGGTTGGCGTCCCAGGCCCGGTGAGTTGGGGCCCACCCACGTGTCAGTCATCCACCCTCTCACCCACTCTCCCTCCCTGTCTCCCTCTCCCTCCCTGTCTCCCTCTCCCTCCCTGTCTCCCTCTCCCTCCCTGTCTCCTTCTCTGTCTCCCTGTCTCCCTCTCTGTCTCCCTCTTCCTCTCTGTCTCCCTCTCTGTCTCCCTCTCCCTCTCTGTCTCCCTCTCTGTCTCCCTCTCTGTCTCCCTCTCCTTCTCTGTCTCCCTCTCTGTCTCCCTCTCTGTCTCCCTCTCTGTCTCCCTCTCTGTCTCCCTCTCTGTCTCCCTCTCCATCTCCCTATACGTCTCCGTCTCCCTCTCCGTCTCCCTCTCCGTCTCCGTCTCCCTCTCTGTCTCCCTCTCCGTCTCTGTCTCCCTCTCCGTCTCTGTCTCCCTCTCCCTCTCTGTCTCCCTCTCTGTCTCCCTCTTCCTCTCTTTCTCCCTCTTCCTCTCTGTCTCCCTCTTCCTCTCTGTCTCCCTCTCTGTCTCCCTCTCCCTCTCTGTCTCCCTCTCCCTCTCTGTCTCCCTCTCCCTCCTTGTCTGTCTGTCTGTGTCTCTCTCTCACTGTCTGTCTCTCTCTCTCTGTCTCTCTCTCTTTGTGTCTCTCTCTCTCTCTGTTTCTGTCTCTCTCTCTGTGTGTGCCTCTCTCTCTGTCTCTCTCTCTCTCTCTCTCTCTCTCTCTCTCTCTCTCTCTCTGTGTGTGTGTGTGTGTCTCTCTCTCTCTCTCTGTGTGTGTCTCTCTCTCTCTCTGTGTGTGTGTGTCTCTCTCTCTCTGTGTCTCTCTCTCTTCGTGTGTGTGTCTCTCTCTCTCTGTCTCTGTCTCTCTCTCTCTCTCTCTGTGTGTGTCTCTCTCTCTGTGTCTCTTAACTGCCGTATACCTACACCGAAGTAACCTACCCTGCTTTCTTCCAGATCTGACTCAAGTTTCACGCGGGAGACATTGGAAGACAGGTAGGGAACACCTCCCCTCCAGTATAGTACCTTGAGGGACTGCGGATCAGGTAAGATCCCAGGCGGGATTGGTGCTTTAGAAATTGTGAAGAGGGGGCGTCCTGACAATGGTTAAGGAGTACAGAAGTCATTCACATCTGGCTTTTTTTGTTGTTCGATTAGTGAGGCCATCCCACACACACACGCGCACGCACGTAACTAGGACTACTGGTAGTAAAGTATAAGTGTAATACAATAAATAAACTGTTAATGTAAAAAAAAAATTGTGTCCCAGTTTTTCATTTTTAAAATCTGGTCACAATAGAGAGAGGGAGAGTCTGAGAGAGTGTGAGGGAGAGTCTGAGAGAGTGAGAGGGAGAGTCTGAGAGAGTGAGAGGGAGAGTCTGAGAGAGTGAGAGGGAGAGTCTGAGAGAGTGAGAGGGAGAGTCTGAGAGAGGGAGAGTCTGAGAGAGTGAGAGGGAGAGTCTGTGAGAGTGAGAGGGAGAGTCTGAGAGAGTGAGAGGGAGAGTCTGAGAGAGTAAGAGGGAGAGTCTGAGAGACTGAGAGTGAGAGTCTGGGAGACTGAGAGGGAGAAACTGAGAGGGAGAGTCTGAGAGGGAGAGTCTGAGAGAGAGAGTCTGAGAGAGAGAGTCTGAGAGGGAGAGTCTGAGAGGGAGAGTCTGAGAGGGAGGGTCTAAGAGGGAGAGTCTGAGAGGGAGAGACTGAGAGGGAGAGACTGAGAGGGAGAGACTGAGAGGGAGAGTCTGAGAGGGAGTGTCTGAGAGGGAGAGTCTGAGAGGGAGAGTCTGAGAGGGAGAGTCTGAGAGGGAGAGTCTGAGAGGGAGAGACTGAGAGGGAGAGTCTGAGAGGGAGAGTGTGTGTGTTTGTGTCTGTCTGTGAATGAATACAGACACCAACCCACAGTCAGTCAGTCAGTCACCCACCCAAGTGTCAGTCACACACGAGTCAGTCAGTCACCCACCCACCCAAGTGTCAGTCACCCACCCCGTCACCCACACACCCACACACCCACTCTCTCTCTCTGTCTAGTTAAAATTATGCCCTCACCTGAAAACATTTCTGCGGACGCCCATGGCCATTTCTTCCATATTTCAGTTGACATCACAGCAAGACAGGCAGGTCATGAAGACACATGAAGGACCTTTGAGTAAGGGGTGACTCTGACTTAAATACCATGTCAAACTCATATCTTAACCCTAGATGCCGAAAAGGCTAGCAAAAGTCTTTGAAGCAGATTTTGGGCTTCCATTGTTTTGTGTGAAGTATCACACTTAAACTAGTCAGTTCCTGGACCCAGCATAAACAATTAGGCAATTTAGCCTTTGATCACCGGGCTATTCTGGCAGGATGTCCTTCCTGCTTATTACCATAACAGAGGGAGTTTGCAGTTTTCAGAACAGATTCAAAATCCCATATACACTGTAAATAACTTCATAACTTCAGTTCAGTATTACTTACTGGCACGCGAGTCATATTAATACATTCCGTCAAGCATGAAGCTCTCAATGAGACTAAATATTACAGTGTAGTACTAAAATTAAGAGAGATATTAATATCTGGCTCTTAGTATCTGTTAGATATCAAGTGTTTAGAATCATTATTTGTGGCTCGGCCCCACGAATACACATATGTAAATTTTAGCATGTTCAGCCGAGGACATCTCATAATATTCTTATATTTAATAAGGTCACCCATTCTGATTTCTCCTTGGGTAACCGCCCCCTGGCCCCCATCAATAAATCTCTTTGAAGCAGGGACCCCTGGGTAGTGGACATTTGTCACCTGGTGTTAGATTTCACACCCAATGCCCCAGACCTCCTGAATCAGAGGCGTTTGTAAGTGTGAGTTATAATGCTCACAACCCACTCTAGCTTCCTGCAAACAGGTAGAGTCCTGAGCCTTTGATCAGGGCTGTTTCTTAACCATTTGGTCGCTCTCCTGACCATTTGCATTTAGTAGACAGGCATCTTTGAGGGTAATTTAAACAAAGGGCTAGAATCACTGTTTTAACATTAACCCTTTCCCTCCCGCAGCAACCCTAGTGTAGGTGTGGGTGCAAACACTAGGATAACACAATACAGTTACACAGAGGAATAAGCATTTGGATATTGAAGCGAGGTAAAAACACATTACTGGACCTCAGTCCAGTTAACCCCTTGCTTCCCAGGTGAGGGTAGAGGGTGGCCAATTGGGGTGTAACCCCTTTAATCCCGGGACAAATCCTCCCCATCGTCACAATCATGTGATGCCGCGGACGTCACCAATGTGATGTCACACAGCGTCCCATTGACGTCATGATGTTGCGTTACCATGGCAGCGCGACACTGTGCTACGTCACGTTGGTAACGTCCGCACCATCATTTGACACTGCTGTTCAGAAGGAGGAGGGGCGGGCCGCAACAGCTAAGTGCCGAGGGGCGGCTGATTTTCAATACAACTGTGGGCGGGTATTGTATTTTGTGTAGGGGGGAGGGAGAATGTGGGGGAATGAGAGAGGGGCAGGTGGGGGGGGGGGGGAATGAGTGAGGAAGAGAGAGGGAGAAGAGTGAGGAAAATGGAGAGAGGGATGATGTATGATGTATTATTGTAGGGAGGATGTAAGTTTAATAAATATAAAATATTGTGGATATGATATTACTCACAAGAATTACAAACATTTTTGTAACGTTTGCGATCTAGCAGATTGAATGATGCTAAGCAGACCATGATTTTTAAGAGGGAAAGGACAGATATTCATTTGTCTCTCAATCCTAGCAGTAAACACATCAAGATTGATAGCCATGCGTGTATTTTAATTATACAGAAGTGTGACAGAGCGGCCTGTAGGTGAGGTCAGATCAGATTCAACGCATGCACTTTCAAGGGTAAGTCAAACGTTGAGTGATTTTATTGGCCACAAAAACAATGGAGCTACTGCCCCTTTAAGGCAAAAAACACAAAATCATAAAACAAACACCTACTCCATGTTAGGAGACTAAATAAACATTTATCTGGCCCCTTTCTATCTGGGCCGCCAGCTAAGCTGGTAACCAACCCCAAAACATATGAAACAAGCTGTGAAGTCTTGCTGCTCCCAGGAAGTCTTTTACCCTTCTTTGTGTACATGCTTCTCTGCTATGTGGGGCTTTGAGTTACCCACTATTGCTAGGCAAAATTCTCTGGTCAACAAAGCCTGGATCCCTGCGGGCGGGAGCTCTGTCTGTGATCCTCCTAACAGACTCCAAACAGGGGCACTGACAGGTTCTCATTTCCTACCTTTTATAACTGTTCAAACAGGCGTTTGACACACCCCCTGCATGAAACCTGACACTAGTGAAATCTCCTGATGCTTTCAAAGGGAGTTAAACTCTTCACTCCCTTACGAGACGCAACAGTGAAAATGGCGCTATTCTAGGTATTCTAGAAATAAAGTTATGTACATCTTTCTATATCCAGGCACCTGTTTATTCAAAATAAAGGTTTTTATCCCCTCCTCTAGCCATAAGTTAACGGGGGTTAACAATACGCCCAGAAGGGGGGCATATGCTGTTTTCAATTAAAGGAAAGTTGGGATATAAACCCTGCATTTGGGAATATAAATGAGAAATTCAATAAAGGGTGTTTTTGTCTATGGCACACGGGGATTTCCGTATTTCCAACTTCAAACGTCTCTGAAAGAATCTAATCAATGTTATGCGATAAGATAAATTAGATCTTCTGTTTCTGCCCCTTTTTATTTTCCAAATTGTCTGCATATATTGTACGGTATGTTTTTGCAGTAATCTTTTTCTGTAACATAAGCACTGCACTATTTTGTATATTAAATCTAACATTGAATAAATATTGTCTTTTGGACTCTGATTGGACTTTGCATGTTTATGAAGAGCATGATTACATTGTCAGACACATTTCAATGTAGTAGATTGTTGTGTGTTAATTACATATTTTTCTTAGTTAACAGAGACCAATGGCTCTGCAAGTACATCTTGATATCTCTGTGGGGGTGGCAACGATATAAGATAGATATTGTGATGGATTGAGGGGGGGGATATTACTCGTTTGAGGGAACCTGCGTGAGAAGTGAGTCAGCTTGGTAGCTGTGTGTTTTAACCCTTGTCACGTGCTCACAGGTGTACCGTTTGTGACAAACCCTATGGAAGTTGTTCTTGGAAGATTTGTTTCATTAGATAGGTGCAAATACTGTAAATGTCCCACCTTTCAGTGATATATCAAATAGTTCACGGTCCGGTATGGCATCATTTCAGTCCGTTGCATCAGGTTTTCAGGCATACATATAGAATTTGGTTATAGACTGGAGAATCCTTAGCTTGGTTGGTGTTAAATGATTCTGGATTCTATACAGCCAGGTACAATATTTGATACACTTACCTTAACCAGTCTTATCTGAGAGCAATCACCTGTTTTCCCCAATGTCAGACAAATGCCCTTAGTCACTCATCCACATTAGAACACTGTTTCTTCATTTAGCGATATTTTCTTTGATTTACAAACTCCCTTGTTCTGTCACTAAGTAACTATAGGATTAACTGCGTTCCTAATCTTTAAGACTGATCTCTATTGTATTGTTTTACTAACTATTTCTAACTGCCCCAATATAATTTCTAACTTAATACTATATTCCTTATTTTAACTAGTCACATGCTGAATATATATGTATATAGACAATATAGCGTAGTAATTATTATTCAGGCTTGAAATCATCATATCTTCATTCTGTAACTGGGGTCACTATTGTGGCGGTCAAGCAGCTTTCTTCGGCAGTGACCTGCTCAATAAAACTACCCGTTTCCTTGTTTTACTTTCTTTACACTATATTTTATATTTTCCTCTTTCTTTGTCTCCCTTCATTCCCTCTTCCTTTCCTCCCCTCTCTCTCCCCCTCTTTCTGATTCTCCCCCTCCCCCCCCATCTCTCAATAATAACAACCGCCTGGAGTAAGTGATGAACAAGTGCATTATATTATTGAACAATTTAGCTTTTCAATGCTATAGGAGCTCAGTCAATTGCAGTGAATAGCTAATTGTGCATTAAACACTCATTTGCATCCTCATTTACATTGAGATTGCTATACCTCTACAATAAAAACTCTGGTAGAGAAGCAATATTTTTTTACAAAAAAAAAAGCCTAGTGAATGTGGCAATGTTGGATAATTATATGCTCCAATAGTTTCTTCCCATTTCCAAAAAAATGAGAATGTAAACTTGCAGACTTTTGACAGGACCGCTCAGATGGATTTCAGTCGAGCTCCCTCAATAAACCCCAGGAAATATGTATCTGCCCTGCCACTCAAGATGAGGGGTGGGAAGACTTGGGAGAAACTAGCCTGCGATAGGGAATGAGTCCTTCTTTCACAGAAGTTTGCACATATATAGATAGTATGGAATTACCTAAACATCTATACATTTAAAGCACAGCAGAGAAAGTGCTATTTCAAGTGGGTGACAGATATATCAAAAACTGCAATGTCCCGTAATAGTTACAGGCCACTGCTACATGCACATGCAGAGTTTAATATAGCACTACTTGCTGCATTGCGGGTTTTATTTTTTAAATGTATTTATTTGTAATCACTGGTTTGAAGCAGGGGGTCTACAGAGCTGAACTGTGTTAATTTCAGCTGTGGGGACCCCAGCTTCCAGAGATACTTACCTCCGTAGGGGGTGCCGGTATCTCTGCAGCTAGGGAACTGTGAGCCTAACAAAATGGCGGCTTACATGTCCAATGTCGCGCATAGCAATAAGAAACTGTGACTTCTTACGTTGCGGCTTCCTATTGGTCAGCGTGTCCGGGACATTTAAACTGCATAGGGATATCAGCACCCCCTACAGAGGTACGGTAAGTATCTCTGGAAGCAGGGAGTCCCCGGAGCTGAAATTCACACTGTTCAGCTCTGGAGACCCCCAGCTTCAAACCTGTAATAAAAAAAACAAACAACAAAAACGCAATGCAGCATTTAGTGCTGCTTTAAAAAGCATTGCAATGTGATACTGTACTAATCCCTAAAAAGAAATTAAGGAACTAGAGAGAGTGCAGAGAAGAGCCACCAAATGAATAAAGGGGATGGACAATCTAACTTATGAGGAGTGGTTAGCTAAATTAGATTTGTTTACATTAGAAAAGAGACATCTAAGAGGAGATATGATAACTATGTACAAATATATTTGGGGTCAATACAAGGAGATATCAAAATAACTATTTATCGCAAGGGCAGAACAAAGGACTCGGGGGCATCCCTTAAGGTTGGAGGAAAGGAGATTTCACCAGCAACAAAGGAAAGGGTTCTTTACAGTAAGGGCAAATACAATCTGTAATTCATTACCCATGAAGACTGTGACGGCAGATACAATAGATATCTTCAAAAAAAGTTGGACATCTTTTTAGAAAGGAAAGAGTTACAGGTACAGTATATACCAAATAAGTAAACATAGAAACGATGTTGATCCAAGGAGTAATCTGATTGTCATTATTGGAGTAAGAAAGGAATTTATTTTCCCCTTATGAGACAGCATTGGATGATGTTTCACTAGGGTTTTTTGCTTGCCTTCCTCTGGATCAAAATACTGTAAATACAAATATAGTTTTCTAAATTTAATATAGGTTGTACTCGATGGACATATGTCTTTCTTCAACCTCATCCATGTAACACAGTGTTAAACACAGACCTGTTGGAGAGTGCAAAACGAGATGAACAAGGAATACTTCAAAAAACCACAAAAAGAACCTTATTGTATTAAACTATACACATTATTCCTTTCGCTGTTGGTATACATTATTCTGACATGTAATTATTTTGAATTATGAATCTGAAGGTTAGAAACTATTTGCCACAGCATATGAAAATGCTGTGATTACTAAATTAACTACACCTTTTAGCTGTACTTTAAAGAGACAATCAAAAACACACTTAAATTTTTTTTATGTTTTTTGTTTTAATATATGCCGCCTTTGGTTACATTTATTGAAAATTAATTACCTAACCTGCTGATCCATTCGTTCTTCCTTGATCGATCAGCAAAGATCCTGCTTCACAGAGTTCACCACCTTTCAGTTTCAATCAATCCTTCATTCAGAGTAACTCAGCAGCTACAATGTATTCTTATATTACTACGGTAGTATTATCTATTGTTACAGTTTGCAGCTCAAGCTGCTGGGAATATTGACAACAAATGATCACAAACAGGAAAGTGTTGCAAAGATCTTGCACTGCTGGGGAGGTGGGCTAAAACCTACTACAGAAATCAAAGGATGCTCTGTATATTAAAACTCATTAAAAATTGCATTAAGAGTTGAATAATTTTTTTTAGTAACTATTATCTAATACTACTGAACTGATTAATTAAAATAACAAAAAAACACGTAGGTTATTGCTTGGATTTCTCCTTTAAAAGGCTTCTTTGAAACGCATGTGAATTTGCCCAGATAACCTATGCTGTGGATTTCATGCAACATGTTAAATAATACACTGGAAATTATTTATCTGTGCTACATTATAATTAGTGATGGGCGAAAGTGTCAACGTTCGGCCCACAAACTTTTCTATCTCTTTGCAAACGCGTGAAATGTCGTTGAATCTTTTGTTATTCAAAACAAAATTCCGCCTAAGTCTTTTTTTTTTCGCTGGAAGTTTTTTTGCTGTAAGGTTTTTTTTAATTAATAGAAGCTAACGTTTTTAATTCGCTTCAATTTCATGCAAATTGTTTGCTTCTGCTTAGTTGAATTTTTCACACAGTTAAATTAATTTTCACTTTCGCTTAGTCGACTGTTCGCCTTATTGAATAAAAATATATATGTGGCGGTGACTTTTTTCAAACTTGGACAACTACGCAAAAGTTGAACTTGCAGAGAAATACCATTTTTTTGTAGCGGATTCGAATTGGTGAAAAGATCGTCATCCTTAATTATAATAAATGACTATATTACATTAATACTGTAGACCAGGGGGTTCTCAACTCCAGTTCTGAAGACCCACCAACAGGTCGGGTTTTAAGGATATCCCTGCTTCAACACAAGTGGCTCAATACAGTAAGTGGCTCAGTTGAAGAGCCTGCTTCAGCTCAGGTGGCTCAATCAGTGCTCAGTCAAAGACTGAGCCACTGATTGAGCCACCTGGGCTGAAGCAGGGATATCCTGAAAACTGGACCTGTTTGGCAGGGGGAGGGGGGTGTGGGGGGGGGGGGAGGAGGGGGAGAGAGTCTTGAGGACTGCATTTAAGGACCCCTGCTGTAGAAAATTAATCCATGAATGCAAGCAGAAAGTTTGCAAAGCATATGTGATGACCAGGACAGGTTTTATGCTATTATATAATCTTTCACTTTTTTTTTTTTTTACTAAGGATGTTCAAAATTAGTTTAATGACATTTTGGGGATAAAAGAGGAATATAGAAGAATTACCTTTAACACATATTATGTTAATGATATGCACAACAATACATTTTTCCAAGTTTACATACATGTAATTATGTTGTGATAGCAGTGCTCTCTTGATTTCTATCTGAAAATATCTTGAAGCTCAGTAGATAATAAATCATATATTCTGTTTTTATATAGAGTGACAGCTACATGTCTGAGGTTGTCACATCAAACCTATAGTTTTATTATGGTTTGCAGCCTTACTACTGGTGCTGTTTCTTTGCTGGGTGCTGATTTCCCTTCTGATTCAAGGAACCAGTAAACAGTTGTTTTTACTGTGGTTGGATTTGCTCTAATAAAGCTCCAAGAGATATGTCCAAGAGAGTGCTTAAATATATCAGCCACTTCTAACTGAAAGAGCCAAAATACCAGTAAAGATGTCAATTAAACAATAACAGTGGGAGCGTGATGCACACACAGTGAACAGGAACACAGAAGTGCAAATGCATTGTGTGTCATTTTCCCAATGAGATTATACAATGTTGGATGAATGTAACATTTCTAACAATAAGGGAGTATGAGATACAGGATTGCAAACAATAACAGTCTCCCTCTATCTCTACACAAGCATTCTTTGTTACAGTACATGCTGCTTATTCCTATACATTTGCCACTGAAACAAAGTAGTGAGCTGAGATGTTCCACGTGGGCTCTCTGCAAGAAGATACACGGATAGTCTTTTTTTAACTAGTACATGGCAGAGCACTTGAACATGCCTTGCATAGCACAGAATACTACAGACCGATAATAAACCATTGGCTTCACCACGTTAACTCCTTCAGGGATGAATGGTCCGGCATAAAATTGAAAGGGATTAAAACAGGGGGGCATTGGGGTACAAAGAGGTAGGGATCTTCTGACAATGAATGTGTATTTAAAAACATGATAAAGGGGTGAGCTGAAGCCTTGATACCCCCCACGGCACCCCTATGTCCCATCCTCTCACATAATAGAACCCCTGCCCCCAACTCTTACATAGCAGCACCCTCTGCCCCTTCTCACAAGCAGCACCCCCTGCCCCCTCTCACATAGCAGTACCCCCTGCTCCCTCTCACATAGCAGTACCCCCTGCCCCCTCTCACATAGCAGCAGCCCCTGCCCCCTCTCACATAGCAGCACCCCTGACCCCCTCTCACATGGCAGCACCCCTACCCCCTCTCACACAGAAGCACCCCCCGCCCCCTCTCACACAGAAGCACCCCCTGCCCCCTCTCACATAGCAGCACCCCTGCGTCCCCTCTCACATAGCAGCACCCCTACCCCCTCTCACACAGAAGCACCCCCTGCCCCCTCTCACACAGAAGCACCCCCTGCGCCCTCTCACATAGCAGCACCCCTGCGCCCCCTCTCACATAGCAGCACCCCCTGCCTCCCTCTCACATAGCAGCACCCTTGCGTCCCTTCTCACATAGCAGCACCCCTGCGTCCCCTCTCACATAGCAGCACCCCCTACCCCTTCTCACACAGAAGCACCCCCTGCCCCCTCTCACATAGCAGCACCCCCTGCCTCCCTCTCACATAGCAGCACCCCCGCCCCTTCTCACATAGCAGCACCCCTGCGTCCCCTCTCACATAACAGCACCCCTGCCCCCATCTCTGATATAGCAGCACCCCCTGCCCCCTCCGCCCCCCTTCTCACATAGCAGCACCCCCTGCCCCCTCCTCCCCCTTCTCACATAGCAGCACCCCCTGCCCCCCTCCTCCCCCTCTCACATAGCAGCACCCCCTGCCCTACCCCCAGCTGCCTGACCTCTGCGCCCTGACTCACCCCCTGCAGGGGCTCCCTGCACCTCCACGTGCCTCCCTCCCTCTCCCTTACCGTCCTGCGATTGGACAATTGGGATACAGCAGCCAGCCAGGAACACAAGGCGTCGCTAAGTACCGGCTCAGAGGCAGCGTTATCCCCCCTTGTACACGTGCAGCGTGCCAGTAACATCTCCTCCTCCTCTCCTCCTCTCTTCCTCCTCTCCTCCTCTCCTCCTCCTGCTGCTGCATGGCTTTCTGACACCGCTCCCTGCTCTCCCAGACCAGGCTCTTTCTCTTCCACGTTGTTCCTCTTTGGGGGGTGACTTCTGCTTGGCTCTTGCACCCCTCTCCATCCCATTCAGTCGCAGGCTCCTTGGTGGCCATGGCATAGTTGGGGAGGGGGGGTTGGGGTGGGGGTGGGGGAGGGGAAGCTGGGGGACAGTGGAGATGAGTTTCCACAAGGAAGACGGTGTCAGCCTGTGCCAAAAGGCTCTGCAGATCGTGTCGGAGCTGTGCCTTGGGGGGCAGGTGGAATGGGACAAGTGCACAGGTATCTTCCCCAGGACCAACCAGGGCGCAGGGAGCACAGGTAAGAGCGCACCAGCTTCCCCTTCTCTATCCCCATCACTTCCCCATCTTTTCCCCTTCCCAATACCCAATACCTTCTCCTTCTCTACCCCCTTCCCTATCCCCATCCCTTCCCTATCCCTTCCCAATCTTCATCCCTTCCCTATCCCTTCCCAATCTTCATCCCTTCCCCATTCCTTCCCCTTCTCTATACGCATCACTTCCCCTTCCCAACGCCCATCCCTTCCCCATTCCTTCCTTTGCCCATTTTTTCCCCATTCCTTCCCCTTCCCTATCCCCATCCCTTCCCCATTCATTCCCCTTCCCCATCCTTTCCCCATCCCTTCCCCATTCATTCCCCTTCCCCATCCTTCCTCCTTCCCTTTCCCCTTCCCTATCCCCTTCCCTTCCTACCCTCTCCCCCTCTGCCTGGCTTCTCCTGGACCTCTCAGCCCCAGAGAGGGAGAAGGAGCAGCGTGGGGATAACGCAGATGTAGTAATAACTCAGCGGCTGTGTGGGCGTTTGGAAAGTTCAACTTTCTTTCCATTTGCATCGGGGGATTCTCCTTCCCTTAAACACAACAATAAAACCATAGCAAAACATCCGAGATCTCGATCCCCTAAAGGGCTGAACACCCCTCCCAGTCCCTAAATATGTCAAACAGCACATTGCAGGCTGAAATATAGTATGATGAATACTTAGAACATATATTCAATTCCTTGACATATGATGCAGTAAATCTGCAGCCTGCCGGTTATTTTGCTAGTGTGCTTTACATTTTCTTTTTTTTAAATTGATCTTAACCAGTTCATATGAAATGATCACAATCATATAAGAGAAAAAGAACATGCATTATTCTCATATGCCAACCATGTGTGTGTCTTAGCTGCAGTGCAAACAAGCAAAGGATAATCAGTGAGCTGAAGGCAAGTGTTGGGTTGATTGTTTAAATAGTGACAGCCAGACCATCTTTGCAAATGAACACTTGTTGCTTTATAAAAAAATCTATTGCTCATAGAGAAAGCACACAGGCAGATCTGGAAAACCAGTGTCGTCCATCAGAAAAAGCAGCTTTGATTTCAGAAATGTTGCTAAAACATGCACAAAGATGTCTTCTGTAACCAAATTCACACACCAGGCAAACTGCTGTTATAGGAACGACCTGTTGCTGCAGTAGATGTCTTTACTACTAATCAAAATGTATATACTGTACTGTACGTAGTGTGGTTGCTGCCATTCCACCAGGCGAGAACACCACATTTTATGAATGGGTGAAGAATGCACAGAAAGGATGTCCTACCTTTATTGCATCAGCTGATACACCCACTAAAGACTGTTATTCAGAGTTTTTCTGTATGTGGGTTTACATAATGTAATATGCACTTGTTTCCCATGACTTGGAATAGCATGTAGCACTGTTCATTGTGGTTATGTTTAGTTGCAGTAGTGAAGGACAAAATACTGTAGCATCCTCAGTAGAATAATTTTGCAGCTTAGCTCAGATAATACTAAACATGTACAGTATTTTTTTTTAATGGCAATTCAAAAGTAATGTTAGAAGGGTCATTAATAAAAGTTTGAGATCTATGTTGCTATTCGCCTAAACTGCATTGGTGGAAGATGTTGTCTGAAATAAATCAAAAGTGGAGTGTGAGTGTTGCTAGGAATAAACATGTTGCTTATGGATGTCTTACAATATGATCTTTAGAATATAAATATAAATGTAATGCTTTTTTTAATTAAAAAAAATAATTGTGCAGTCGTAATATGAATACACTAGAAATTGCAGGACTTTCACAGATATATTGAAGGCATTTATTTTCTGAAAAGATTTAAAAGCTTTTTTTTTTTTTTTTTTAATTCATGTACTGAAATAACCTCATTATCTGCTTTTGCTCAGTAAAATGATAAGCCATAGAAGTGACTGTATTATTATTACAAGCATTGCTCAATTAGTCCTGCTAATGCTATCAATATGCATAGTTTTCCAAATGGTTTTATGGCTTTTGTAATTTATTGGTGTTTTCTAATTTTTGTTAGGTAATCTTAAATTGGTAACACCATATACACAAAGAGATCATAGTCAGAACACAATCATTTTGCCCCATGCGGCTGCTATATTAACAAGATTTGTTAGTACAACAATGACGTTTTTTTCAAAGTGGAGAGTTTTTACAGTGCTGTAGTAACTCATGTTTGGAATTGCTTTGGAAATATAACAGGCTTCAGTAAGGAAAACTACTGTACGTTTACAGTTCTATCTACTTGGAGAAAGTAGACCTGGAAAACAATATTGGATCACAAACATAATTACAGGTGCTGATGCAAACCACCTGGACAAATAAGGAGCTACTGTATGTTTATTTAAACAAATTGAAAGTGTGCAGTGCGTAAAAAAATTCTACTTTTAACCTAAATAATTAGCAACATATATTGGTCATTATTCATGTTCTTACATGAATAAGTGCCCGTTTCCTCTGTATGGTGAGTGTCAGGTTCATACATATGAATGCATTAAAAATGTTTTGTGTCTACCTCCAGTTGTTTTCTACAGCAAGACAAACTCAACAGACTATTTTGATGCATTGGTGTTTAATATCATTTATATATCATATATGTGTATGTGTCCTTGTGGGGATATATATATATATATATATATATATATATATATATATATATATATATATATATATATATATGCAAATATAACTGTATGCTCATCTGCATGTCTTAGGCAGGTCTGCAACCCCGCCTTTCCCCATTATCACCCAGCATACAGCACTTCCACTGCAGCAAGGGATTCTGGGAAATGACATGCAAATGAGCACACAGTGTCACTTTTTGCCTCAATAACCATTAACATGGTTCCCTATAGGCTTAAGCTTGCTGCATGGTCACAGCTTTGAGCACAGCCAGGGTTAAGGTGCATACCCAGAAAACCACCCACAGGCAGCCGTTTCGACCTTGATGGGTCTCATCAGTGTGGGGTTGATTTTACTGGGAATGCAAGAGAGGCTATGGGATAGGCTAAACCATAATACTGAGTTAAGTTAAGTCACCATAACTTAACTCAGCATTATGTTTTATATATATATATATATATATATATATATATATATATATATATATATATATATATATATATATATATATATATATATATGAGAGAGAGATTGAGATTTAAATAAATAAATAAATTAAACCCTTATAGTTTTTTGGGAAGTACTGTGTGTGTCTGGTTTTTCCTATATTATCTTTTGCATGAATCCCCATGCAATATAACCTTTGTATTGGTTGCCACAGTTCTCCTCTCTTGCATGTACTCTATACAGTACAGAGGTGGAACTAGGGGAGGTGGTGAGCAGGGCAACTCCCCTGAGTGCAGCTTCTCAGGGGACACAGGTCGGGCGGGGGAGGAATGTGACAGCAGATGAGAATGGCGCAAAGGAGGGCGGTTAGCGTCCCGACCCAAAAGTCAGTCACAAGTACCAGTATCTGCCGCTAGGATGGGGGGAATGTGGGGAAGGGAGCGAGTATCGGTGGTAGGAGGGGGGGTAGGAGAGTAAATAGAGGAGAGAGAGAATGGGGGAGAGAGACTCGGGGGAGGGAGAGAATGGGGGAAAGGAGAGAGAAAATGGAGGAGAGAGAATGGGGGAAGGGAGGGGGTGGAGAGATAAGTTAGGGCTGAATGACTGAAACATCCCCACACAGGTCTTTTTGTCTGCTTTTCTAGGTTAGGGACATACACATTTCATAATATACTGTAGCTGCCTGAAACATTATATATGTTTTTAAGTGAACGCATAGTTTCTGATATATTGTGTCATGGCTTAGCTTCTGAAATAGTCTTATACTTTATTATGGCAGAGTACCAGAGTACTTAGGTGTGTAGGGAGGTGGGGTTCCCTACAGCTCCTAGGGTAAGGGACACTCCATGTGCTTGGAGAAGCAACCGCTTCGCAGACACTGCAGCAGTAAGCTGGGAGAGACTGTGGGGATGTTACCAGGAACTGTCTTTACTGGGTCTCGCAGGGAATTAATTAGTTATAGGCTGAGAAGGCAGACCCATAGTAAATGTGCAGCCTGTGCTCCAAGTTGGAGCTCGGCTTTTATTTTATGATTTTGTTTTGTCTCGTAAAGGGCCAGGTGCCAATTTATGTTGCCTGCTAATAAATCAGTAAAAGTGATATTCCTGTATCCTGTGTGCTCATAACACCTGTGTTGCCAGTGCTGACCCACGTAGAAAGAAGTAACAGAGGAGACCTCGAGAGTCCAGTATGGTGGTAGAGGTGGGATCAGGAGTCACGAGTGGGGGAGGCAACAGAAGGATCCTGCGACAGTGCCTGAGATGGCAAGGCAAGAGAGCAATCAAGAGAGGCCTGCAAGAGCGGCAGAACCTGTATAAGAACCAAAGTGGGGAAGAAGCATGGGAGACATGTACCCCAGAGAGTGCCATGGAGGCAGCGCTTGTGGTGAAGAATAGAGATGGGTGACTGTGTCAAAATTCGACCCGCAAACTCTGTACTGGGTTTTTAGCAACATGTGTTTGCTAAAATATTAGTAGATGGCTTGGACAGTTAAAAATGTAGGTCATTGCTCCTGAAACCACCGTCATTTCCACTTTTCGTGAATGCTGTAACATACTTTTCACCCAGAGGTTCCAGACCCTGAAACATGGAAGATACCTATTTTAGTATAGTCCCAAGTGATATAGATATCCCTTTAAACTACACATTAAGGTTCTCCGGTGCTTAGAAAAAGGTATGAGATGCCTGTTATGCTAATATGCAAGGTATTTTGAATGCCTCCTATTAGCATATATCTCAGGTGTGTTTCTTTTTGAACAGAGGTGTCTCTCCACGCGTTGATATAAGATTGGTTTGAAGGGATATTGTTAGCATGTGGGATTATACTAATCTCTCTCACTTTGTGATGAAGAGATTATGATTGTTGCACATATTAAAAGAAGCAAGAATATTATTCCTGTTCCCTTGAGCAAGATGAATAGGCAACAGAAGGGCCTGAGAATTCAGGCTCCTGACCCTCACCAGAAAAAGCATAGTGACAGCTGAAAGGGTGGAGAGAAGTTCTATGGACTAGTAGGGGGCAGGCTGCTAAACCCAGTACTCTACAGCAGGTGAATGGGAAATCCAGCAACTCCAAGAGGAGATACAATAAGTATTATCACAAAGATACAGTTTGGGATTTGCACTGGAAACAAGACTGTGCAGAAGAATAACTGCCGGAAAGCCAGAGAGAAGAGGGATTGTTGAGAACACTTGCTGTTAAAGAGTGTCCAACCTCTCAAAAGAACATTGAAATTGAGTCTGCGTGTAACCTTAGCAAGAAAAGATCCACAGGCAGCAGAGATAAGGCAAAGCCTGTCTGACATAATCATCCTCAGAACTGAAGAGAAATATGCTTTGTAGAACGCGTTGCATGTAAGAAAGGCAAAGCGTGAATTTTAACTGAGATTGCTCAGAAAGGAGTTGGACTCCAAGCCCTCTGAAGCATGCTGGGCCATCTTAACAGCATTATAGGCCCCCGGGCAAAGCAGTGCACTGGGCCCCGCCAACTCTCCACTACAAGTCGTAATTTTTCTCCTTTTACCGAGTTAGCGGGAGATTTGAATGTTGAGGCGGGTGATCGGAAAATTAGTGTTAAATTCTGGTCTGTGCATAGATTAGCATGGGGCCCCAATGCTCGTGGGGCCCCCGGGCAACTGCCCAGCGTGCCCATGCGTTAAGAAGGCACTGGAAGAATGGGTTGCACAACTTCAGAAAACCCCTAAAGTTGCAAAAAGAGATGACAATGCCAAATTTTGTAAAGCAAAGCAAAGCAAAAGAGCTTGCACCAGAAGAACTGCAGTTGACCACTTTGCAAGCTGAAAAGGTGACCTGGGAGGCCCATTAAAGCAATACAAGGGGCAAGTCTTCTGCTAGAGCTGCAATGACCAGATGAAGAAACTCGGATAGCAGCAGCAGCAGCAGCAGACAGAGAGCATCTTCAGCAAGAGATCAAACATCTCAAAGAACAACTGGAGGAGGATAGGAGACGATCCTCAGATGTTTTGCAATAGGAAGTGTTACAAATGAAAGAGCAGCAACAGAGCGCTCTGCAAGGTCGCCACAGAGCAGGGCACACAGCAAAACTGGAAGGAGATCCAGAAACTGCAGAAGGAATGACGTGCCTGTGTTGCAGAAAAGCAGAAGCAACGTGACGGTAATCTGAAATGAAAGGTACTTAAGAGCCAAGAACTACAACAGAGCCGTAATGAGCTGAAGGAACAGCTACACACAGGGAAGGGAGCATACAATGGCACTTCGGACCCTGCATAATGGTTTGATATAACAGAGTGCTGAGAACCAGTAAGAGGCCATTGTCTCAGAGAACAAAGTACTGTACAGCCGACCTAGCAGTGAATCAATAGAACAACCTGTTGCGAAAGCAGAATTTAGAGATGACTGTGGAGCTGCAACAATGGCAGAATGAGAGGGAGGATCTGGTAGCCCAGAGAGATAACTTAAAGACAAAGTACCAATAGTCCTGCCAGGTAAACAGACACCTGTTGGAGCAGATGCAGAGGTAGGAAATGCAACGTGTCCTGCATGAGTTAGATGAGACACGCAAGAGTCCACGTAAGAGAGCATTTATACTTAATGAGATGGCGATAGAGATGTTCATTTAATGCAACAGTGTATTCTCATAACTCTATGCCCAGGACATACATGAAAATGAGAAGTAACTCTCACTGCATTACTTCCTAGTAAAACATTTTATGAATAAAAAAGAAATTAGATGCAGCAAGAGGTGGACAAGCGGCCAGAGCAGCTCCAGAAACAGAAGCTCCTGACTTCAATGCTCAGTCGCCACTCCCAGTGCCTGAGTGCAGAGCTAAAGGAAATGTCTGAACAGCAACTGCAAATGCGATGGTCGCTCAACCTCAAGGTGCTGAAGTGGGGTGGGGGAGGGTGTGTGGCAGGGTCCCAGCTTGAAGGACACCAGCTGGGGCTAAAAAGAATAAATCCAGATCAGGATTTCGGAATCCAGGCGAGATATCCACGGTCTGCAATCAGGCACCTTTTAGAACCCAAATGGAGCAGAGCTTCAGAAAGACCGTGGAGAGGGGGGGGGGGGGGAGGTTTGAGGAGGTGTTCCCTACAGCGCCATGGGGCAGAAAGGAAAATCCCTTGTGCTTGAAGAAGCAACCTCCTTTGCAGACACTGCAGCAGTAAGCAGGGAGAGACTGTGAGGCAGGTTTCCAGGACTTGGTTTAGCTGGGCCTGACAGGGGAATTAGGGAGTTCTATGCTGGGAAGATAGACCAGCAGTGAAAGTTCAGGCATTGCTCCACGACGGAGGTAGGCTTTTATTTTATCATTTGTTTTGTCTCTTAAAGGACCCAGTGACAATTTATGTCACTGGCTAATAACACAGTGAGAGTGATATTCCTGTATCCTGTTTACTCATAACACGTGTTGGCTTCACTGACCCACATAGATGTGACAGAGGGTCCGAGCCCACCTTGTCACACTACTTTATGCTGTAGTTTGGAACCGTATACCTGTGAACTGGTCTTTGTATTTCAAAAATCTGGTGTCCAGTTTTCCATCACCTTTACAATGCTAAACCATAGACTCATCATTCCAACGGAATAAACCCCATTTCTCTTTGCCTGTTATTGGGGAACTGGGGTGCCTGCATTTCTTTTTCCAGGTTAAAACCTTTTCATCTTAGTTATACCTAGGGCTGAAAATGTGTTATAGAATGCATGCAACAAATGAAAAAGTCATGGTTATATTTTTCTCTAGTCCAAAGTAAATGTTTCAGTGGCATACTGTATGTAGAAGTGGAGAAACTGTAGCAAAAATTGAATGAAAGAGGGTAACCTCAAAAATGTGTCATTTATTTTGCAAAATTCTACATGCTGTATGTCTGCTTTGTTCACATATTGTTTGTGTAAATGACTTCATATTTGTAAAACGATGTTTACCTTCCAAGCGTACAATGAATCCCCTTTTCCTACTAAGGAACTAATGGTCTCGGAAGGTTTGGTTCCAGGTTCCAACTTGGGGAGACAGGAGATCTGAACTACACACACGTTACATCCAGAAGGCAGGTGAATTTGTGCCAGGTGGGAGAAAGGGGACGGACAAATTACAACTTCAGCATTTCCCTGCTGTAGCCCAGCACTGTTATTTTACTTATAAAATCACGTGGCAAGCAGTTGGGTTTTGAATCTGTGTTTGTTCCCACAAAGCAAATTTGCTGAAAGGCTGACGAAATTTAATTCTGACTATTGGGCTGCAAATTGCACCAAACCATGTACAGTATGTCTCACAGGGCAAAATAAAAGAAACTGACTTCCTGCCTAAAATAAATGACAAGCTAATGTATGTTCTTGAAGCACAGCGAGATAAGGTTACTTATAAGGCTTTGTCCTTAGTGAAAGCGAGAGAGAGAGTGCTACAGTGCTACTTGCCTCGCGCGAGCTTTCCTCTCCGGCGGTGTGCGGACTGTAGGTTTTTGTAAAGCGAGCAAGGAGGTGAGCGTGGTCATGACATGGGGGGGCGTGTCAAGAAGTGTCATGCATGAGAACACGCCTTTAGCAAATAATAAAATGCAGAATGCCATGCAATTTACAGAAGTATTCTGCAAATATATATACACTATGTGCATGAAAACATGCCTTGTTAAAAACATTTTTAGAAAATGTGATGCATTGAAATAAACATTGTACACTACCATAAAAATAAATACATTAACAATTATATACAAGTAACGGACAATACATCAGAAATTTATCCCTATAAATTATCATTGATATTTCTGTCACGGTATGAATTAAAGGTTCACGTTTGTAAACCCCAGAAATCAAATTTTCAATATTTGTTGTCCATATTCTCACAGCGAGCACAACTCCACTGACAAAAAGTCACTTGAACAGTATCCAGGCAGAATAGCTTACTAAATTTTCATTGGCTGTTAGCCGGTCACATGACCAGGCTGTCTCGCTGCAATAGCAAACACGTTTGTCTCCTCTGCTTTTGGTATCCTTGTATCTCATGTGCAAGCTCACGCTCACTATGGCCATGCGCTTTGGAATACACACGTTTGTTTGTAGTGCGAGCTATGTAGCTCGCTCCATATCTTGCACTTGTGCCCGACAATCATTGAGATAATCTGACTTGTACAAGGTCACAAGGAGAGCAGATACCTGGATCTCATTATGGTTCAACCACTTTAATGGAAGTCTTCGAACCACTGAACTACCCCAACCTCCATGTTGGTACTAGATTGCAAACTGAGTTCTGCCAGAGAGACCAGCGATTTATTACCAGTACTGCTCCACTGTAATAATTCAATTAAGCAAATCCTCAGTAATAATACAATGGTAATATACGTATTTGTTTCGGCTTTCAGAAATCCTGTCATTTTTAAGAGGATTATATTTATTGGATTTAGTTGTGACTTCGAACTTCAGTGATGTGGCAACCTAACTATGCATATTTGAAGCAGAAAATGTGCCAGATACACTGTGAGAAGTTCAAGTATATTAGGGCAAAACATTACAGATTGCCATAGTGCTCTGGTTTCTACTAACCTAATGTTCAGTGGTGTTTTATCAAATCATATTTTCTTTGAAAATGCCATTAGCAATGACATTTGCAGCCAAGATGAAGAACGTCGGATGCTCTTATTTATAATTTGACCCACACTAGTTACATACTTAAAAGTCTATTTTTTTTTCTTTTCACGACAGCAAGTCATTTCTAATAAATTAGTCCTTTATGACCAGTGAAAAGTGAAGTAAGGAAGACTGGTCGACACTCCACCAGTCTTGTATCAAATCAATAGTATTGTTTATTGTGCAATTATATTCGATCAATGTTTATGCCATATTTCTGAACCTTTGTCAAATATGATTTAATACAAGACCAGTGGTGCGCGTTGGTCTTGTTTAGTTCACCAAATTCTATTCCCAGGACGTAGGGGAGATGTGCACCAGTGGCAGGATACAACTGTTTTTGTGAGTGCTTCCCTGTATGATATACTACTAAAGCATGAAGGCATGCCCATGTGGTGTTGAATTTAATGGCATATTTATAATTATAAGTGATGTCACAAAATGTATTTCTAACTTGATTGTCATTTAGAATCGCGTGTTATACAAATATAACTACTGTAATAATACAGAATATAATATTGCTGTTAGCGCAAGTTGAAGAAGTATCAAATCAGCCAGGTGATCAATTGCAGATGACTTTTATGCCAAAGAAGACAAGCGACCCTCTCCATCATCGGTAAATGCATTTGTGAAAATCTGTGTTAACACAAATCTTGTTGCATCTTAATATATTGACAAAAAGACGCATCCAGAGTACATTCCTGTCAACATACTAATAAAATGAACCAAACAAGGGGGCAACGTGTTTCATATAGGTGTGCATCAGATAATTCCCCCAATGACCCTGCCCAAAACTGGAAAGTGGTTCAGGTGGCCAAAATGTGAGAGAGGGTGCTTGGTACATTGACTTAAGTAGATAAGTAGCTTGACTTAAGTACATTGTCAATAGTACAAGTCAATAGTACATTGACTCTTTTCAATAGTAGCTCTTTTCTTTAGTTTTGCTCTGAAATTGCTTTTTTACCTTGTCCCCCAAGTATCTTATGCTCCTGTTTTGTTCTTTGTTGTTTCTTTTCACATAAAGTAGGGACAATGCACCATGGACACATTACATTCATGGTCCAGGCCCGACTTTGCTGCTGATCATGAGATTGTAAAATGTTAATGAGATTTTTTTCTGGGGCTTGCAAGGAAATCTCTCTTAGGGGCACATTTATCAAGTGCCGGTATGGGTTATGGCAGCGGTACGCAAACTGGGGGGCGTGACCCCCAGGGGGGGCGCGAGACTGCCGGCGGGGGGGCACGGGGTTTACAGAGCCCCTGCGCGCTTCCCGCAGGCACTTAAATTAAGTGCCGGGGGAGCTGCAGGGCCTCTGTAAACCTTTACTTACCTAGGCTCCGGCGGCTTCCTTCCTGCGTCGCCATGGCAACGCGGCGGCAAAATGACGCTGTGAGGTCATGTGACGTCACATTGCTATGGCAACGTGACGTCATGACGCCAGAGCGCAGGTAAGTGGGGGTTAGGGGGGGCGCGGGAGTGAGGGTACCACCGGCAGGGGGGCGCAGGGAAAAAAGTTTGCGCCCCCCCTGGGTTATGACAAGCTCCTCACCCCTAGCACACGCAGCACCTATCACCTGAGATCAGACTCCAAAAGACTGTTCACGGTCCCAAAGTTCAGCAAAGTGTCCGGCCGCTACTCCTGCTCTTACCGTGCACCCCAAAACTGGAACAATCTGCCGGAGACTCTCACAGCTGCCACCAGTCAGTTCTTTCAAAACTAAAACTGTCTCACATTTTAATCTGGTCTGTAACTATTAGGACCTGCAATATTTGGTCATGCCTTGAAGTGGCTTGCAGGCTTAAAATGCTTTGGCCAAAGGGTTTAACTAAATTGCCTGATGCCTTTGCTGCTGCTCAAAGTGAATGTCCATTCAGTAGATGCAGTCGCTGTGTCAACAATACGGTTAAAATAATGTATGCGGAATGCATCCTGTGCATCTATAATCTGCGCATCCTGAGCTTCATATGCAAACATTTGCTTTCTCTTGCGCACTCGTCACTTTGAATACCAGTTCCATTTCAAAATCATTAGCAATTGTTTTTGCAGTAGCTACTGCTCTATGATAACCATCTTTTCTGTAAGATTCCAACCATTTGCAAGTCCGCTCCATATTATTATGTCAATTCAGCCGAGTCTCTTTGTAATTCGTTGCTTTGTATAATTAAATGAATCAACAATTCTACCAACAAACAACAGAAATGATGAAGCTGTAGTTCTTACGTTCTTTGCATAGAAATTCTCCCTCACTTGGAGTTTGCAGATTGTTTGTTTGCTCTGCAACTTCAAAAAGTACACCATAGACTTCACCGGCCTGATACCTTATTGCTTTGACACTTTTGAACTCTGCTCTCCCATCGGCATTCACGGAGAGATTTGGAACATACTTGCAAAAAATAATCCATTGCTTGGTTGAGGCTGAAAATAACAAATGCACTGAATTACACCCAAAAATGGCATTGCTTCACGAGAAGTTTTTGTGATATCACAATGAAACAGTTTGTAACAATGACAGGTAAAGGGAGTGAAAAATGCCCTAGAAATGTCCCCTTCATGATAGGATCTTTGTCATAGCCTTGACCTCGAATATCTGAAACATCCAGGTCTAATCAGTGTTTGCCGGCACTTTCTTGAACCTCCAGAAAATGTATGGAGTGCTCATGAATTCCTGCTGGAACATCTGACTGTCCATCTGAGACGTATCAAATTATCAGTGACATTGGTTCCTTGTGGCTCAGATTCGGTGAACAATCAAGAACCACAGAAACATATTTTGCTGATTTAATTCTGCCCACAATGGTTTGTCTCGCCTTATTGCCCATCAATGAGAAGTTCATTTTGAACTCTCTTTCCCAAGTTGTGATTGTGAATTTCAGCTTGAAATATTCTTCTTGTATGTTCTTGCATAACTGGGTCCAATTTTGCCAGAAATTCTACAAAACCCAAAACGTTTCCACTTGTGAGGCTGCTGTAGGTTGTCTAGTGAACCACAAAACCATGTTGGGCTTCACCAGAAAGTTTACAATGGCTTTGAGCCTTTGGAAGACCCCAAACCAGAGAGCTTTTTCACTGTTGATCAATTTCTGGTTTTGCTTCTCTATCTTTTTGTAATCGTTGGTCGAGTTCAAACCACTGGAAGGTAGTTGTCATACGCCCCTTTGACTTCTCGTAATCAGATAGGTGCATACTTGCATTTTTCCAGTCACAAAAACCCTTGGATCCTAAAGCAGTGATGCTATTGCCAAAGAGTTTGCAACAGAACCAAAAGATTTGGTCTGTTGTTGTAAAATATACAAGCCAAGGTTGTCAATTTCTCTATTTGGCATACGTCTTTGGCAAGAAGTTGCAGAACATTTTTGACCATTTACTGTACATCTGTTGGAAAGTCTTCTTCTTCTTCTTCTTCTTCTTCTTCTTCTTCTTCAAATTTTCCTGGTCCTTTGACAACAGTAGACACAAGGGCATCAATGCTTATATGTTCAGGCCAACATGTGGGATCCCAGACATTTACTGGAACAAAGCTTTCTTCATTTTCAGTTTCTTCATGTTTTTGGTACTTTCACTACCACTGGAAATTAGATATGTGTCTTCAAACTCAGTTACTTCTTCTTTGGAAGAGTTAGTATTATCAATATCCTAGTAACATTCTTCTGAAGTATCATTATTCTTGCCAACTTCTTTGTATCCAAGGTGGCTGCTGCTACAACTTTACTAGTTTATTAGTACTTTTTCTATTGCACTGCCACTGTCATATTCCTCTGTGTCTATGTTTATGACGTTTTCAGAAACAAGTACATTCTCATCATCATAATGTGAGTTGGTTTCATGAGTGATGGCATATCGTTCAGATGTTGCAGAGTTTTGACCACTTTTCACAACAAACTTGTTAAGAGATCCGACCAATTGTATTGTATGCTTCTTCAGTTGCTTTACATGTTTTCTGTTCACTGCCACTTTTATACTTTCTGCCTATGTCACAATCTCTTTTCGGCGACATAGTCACATCATTCCCCCTCTCTTGGTGAGAAGCGGTCTGTCTCTTGCCAGTGCCAGCTGTCTAGGATCCCCGCGCTCCCTCCTCCAGCTCCGTCTCACACCACAAGTCACATGACTGTGTGGCCACCAGATTCCAACCTCGAAAGCTTTGGGACATCCATTATGAATCACTGCAACTGGGAGACAGAAGAACATATATGACAATGTACTTGTTCCTAGTGATGTTTGCAATTGACCAAGCTGGGAGTGACTGGCATATTTAAATGCCAGAAAAGTGAATGACTTTCAATAAACCTGAAGGGTTTGTATCTTCTAAATCCATGAGATGGTGTTGACAAAAGAATTATGCTAATGAGACCTGGTTTGTCATGACTATGCATTGTGAACGACCTGATGAAAAGTGCTATGCTGTCAGGAGATCTTTATTCTGAAAAAGAAAAATGTATTTTCTTGCCACCTACTTCAATTCATGTGCAACGACTCACAATAGTGTTATAGTGTTTGCAGCTGTTCACTAATGACTTGTCTCGCGCCAGGATTTGTTATAATGAACAAAATACAAAACCATTACTAGCTCAAGAAGGTTTAATAGCTGCATTTGTCAGAGAAATATACATGTGAGAAAGCTTCATAGTACCCTTGTGATGTGACTTGTATGGGCTTTATCATGATTTGCAGCTGGAGTCTATGGAAACCGTGTGTGAGCTTATTCTTCAGAGACTGAGTTTGTTATAGTGGGATATGTTGTCTTATCTGGAGGTGGGCAGTGTAGCAGTGTGTTACATTCTCACACCCCCTTCTCTCTCTGTGACACAGTCCGACTCCTGCCAGCTGTCCAGGGGTCCTGCGCTCCCTCCTCAAGCTCCTACTCACATGCATGCAGCGCCGGCACACTACATGTCACCACCCCACCTCTCTCTGCGAGAATCGGTCCGACTCGTGCCAGCTGTCTGTGGGCCCTGCGCTCCCTCCAGCTCTTCCTTCACTTCTCTGGCTGGGCAGAAGTTGAAAACCGCCATCCTTGTGCCGGCAAAGAGGGAGAGAAGGGAGCGCAGGGCACCCGAAGGCGCGGGGCACCCGCAGGCACGGGGCCCAAGGCGGCCACCTTGGTTGCCTTGCCCTATGGCCGGCCCTGTTAAATAAACCCTATGTGTGTGTGCGTCTGTGTGTGCACACACACTGTGACACTGACCCCTGGTAGGTTCCTCTCCAACGTGACTGGGATGGACATGAGAGCAGCCAATAATAACAGCTGTGGAAGAGGAGAGACTAGGGGGAGAGGAGCCTTTAAGAAAAGGAAAGGCCGCCATGTTAGATTAGATCTGCACAGACTTGAGCACAGCAGGTTTATTCGAGGCCTGCAGAGAAAGTCGCACGTGTGCAGAGAGAGTCGCACGTGTGCAGAGAGAGTCGCACGTGTGCAGAGAGAGTCGCACGTGTGCAGAGAGAGTCGCACGTGTGCAGAGAGAGCGTACGTGTGCAGAGAGAGCGCACGTGTGCAGAGAGAGTGCACGTGTGCAGAGAGAGCGCACGTGGCACGCGGTGACAGGAGCTGAGAGCTACAGTTCCAGAGAGGAAAAGAGATCACACAGCGCTGAACGGGACGTCACCGGCTATACAGACACAGTGGGACCGAAGCACCTTTCTGAAGACCAAACCTGCAACAGGTTCAGTACAACACGAGCTCGCACGGTGTGCCGGCACCAACATAAGCCAGCATACCCAGGATTGGGTGGCTACTACACTACTGACTCACACCCACACAACGCTATTTGGGGATTGTGTTGTATTTGTGTACAGTGTGTAGTGACACAAGGTGCCTTAGTTTAATAAGTGTATAGTAAACTAAGTGAATTACCCATTCTGTCTTTGTATTATTCTGCTGTCTGACCATAGGCTACGTGTGGCCCAGTAAGTAACAGTGATAGTTGTGTTGTAAGTCTGAGAGCAAAAGTAGAGAGGTTACACATATATACACTTACCATTACCAGCTCAGTGCTGAGAGGGAAGCCTGGGAGGAGCTGCCATTTGTGCTCTGCAGCGCCACCTAATGACCACAATCATGTGAGCTGCGCTCAGAAAACCCTGCTCCGCTCCTCTCTGCAATTAGCCTGAATCCTTCAACTCTGACCAGCACCTGGCACCCCAGGCCAGCCCCCCCGCCCGCCCGCCCCTGTGGGGTTTCAGGGTCTGGAGGGAGTAACGCCACCTTTAGTTAGGACAGACTTAACGCAAGTCAGTGCTACGTAACATGCCTCTAAGCCTATGCTAATGAGATAAGTACCAGCCATTGTTTTGTATGTAATTAGGTTTGTGGGTTGGCGATAACCTCAGGGAACACTTTATGTTACGAGCCCTGAGATCAGTTCTGTGGATCTGGGTCTAAATTGCTTTACAATTGGATGCGAGAAAAAGAACAAACATCGGTACTACCTATTGTACACTTTTATGAGAAAACTCCCTTCTGTATGACTAAAACGTGCAATGCTTTCTAAAATGAACCAGCGGCATTGACCCGTTTTTAAGGAGTTAAATCTGGGAGATTTTAAGAACACAAAGTACTGTTTATTTAAGTTTTTGTCCCAGAAGATGAGCTAAAATGCGACTTGTTTAATAGTGCAAGAAAGGAGCCTGCTCACAAGGGTTGTATATACAGTATCTCCCACATTATGCCACTTCTGCTCCTCTTTTGAGTTTTTCCCCCAAACCTTGTCAGATATTGAAACATAGATTTGTGCTCATTTGCATGTCATTACCCAGAATCCCTGGCTGCAGTGGAAGCCTTGTATGCTAAAAGATCATGGGGAACGGCCGGGCTGCAGACCTGTCTGAGATGTGAATGTGCTGACACGCGGGATTCTTATTGTACTGTACTTCATTTTCAAAATAGAGGAACACACAGGCTAGAATGATAGTTTGACATCCTCTAGTGCGGGAAGGGCGACCTCCAGGCCTCACGGGCCTCCAACAGGTCAGGGTTGAAGGATATCTCAATCAACGACTGAACAACTGATTGAGCTACCTGTGCTGAAGCAGGGATATCTTTTAAACCTGACCTGTTGGTGGCCCTTGAAAACTTGAGTTGGCCACCCCTGCTCTAGTGCTATTGAAGTGAACAGCAATAGTGAGGGCAAACTTGCATGTGTGTCTTAGCGCAGGGGTGTGCAAACTTTTTCGTCTGCACACCCCCCCCCCCAACGTTGCGCCCCCCCCTCACCTTTTCTCCAGCGTTTCTGATGTCACGATGGCATGTGATGTCACATTGCCATGGCGACGTGTCGCCAGAAGCCGCCGGAGACCAGGTAAGTCAGTTACAGAGGCCTCGCGCGCACTCCCGGGCATTTAATTTAAATGCTTTGGGGAAGAGCGCGGGGCTTCTGTAAGCACCACGCCCCCCCTCCCAGAAAATCTTGCGCCCCCCAGTTTACGCACCCCTGACATAGAAGACACCTGCACATTATTGTTTAAACGTTATTAGATCGTAATTGCAGCAGATCTCAGACGGGGTTTATTTTGTGCAACACATCAACGGGAAAAAATGACGGCAAGAGGTGAATACGTTGATACGCTTATTTTATAATACTCACATGAAGTCATCCCCTACCTATTGCTCCATGAAATCTAAACCCAAGGAGCCCTTTGCCTCTAATCGTATTACTGCTCATACCCAATGATACATTTTTCTCATTAGCATGTCACTACCCAGAATCCTTTGCAACTTCACCACGGTATGACATGTGACAATGGGGTGAAAGGAGCAGGTTTGTGGACATGTGGAAAACATGCAAACACACTCATTGGTATTTAATCTCTCCGAAGACTCTTCATATTGGGATTGGAGTTTTCACCCATTTTTTTCTTGTTTAGCTTCAAATACTTACAACCAAAAAAATGATATTCGGTGAAAGACGATTTTGAAATCATATCTATAGGTTTTCTGAAAGACCTTGCTTTGTTGTCACTTATTTTTCAAATTTGATCTTAAATCGATATATTCTGAAAGTTTTTTAAATAGTTCAGTTTGTTTTTCTTACGTTTTGCAAAATGGTTTTCCTCTCACCTAGATTGTAAGCTCTGCGGGACAGGAAATCCTTTTCCTATTGTTACTTTTATGTCTAAAGCGCTTACTCCCATTACATGTTATATTATTATGCAGCGTGTATTACTGCTGGGAAGCAGTATTTTGTGGGCAACAATATTTGATCTATAAATGTTTTGTGATTCATTTAAAACACAATAAATGACTTAATTAGATCTTTTGAGGGCCGTAGCAAATGTTAGTCAGATAAACGTGGTAGAAAATGCACAACAATTGGAGATATACAAAGTATAGTCTTGAGTTACTTGACATTGAACGCCGTTATTGTAATGAATGTCAGGCACGACTCGCTATTTTTGCTGCAGCATTATGCAATAAATATATGTATGTAATGGTTTATTTATTCAGCAAGGCCATTGTAAAAACAGTTTTAAATTAATTACTAAAAAGAGGATCTAAGCCATGCTATTGCAGTTCACTTACTGTACATTCCATTTTTTACGGTGTTTACATATATGGTCTATGCTGATTTGTTTGGCTGTTGTTTTATTTTATGGAAATATGTTTATTTCTCTGATTCATTGCAGACATCTCGGTCAGTCTCCTTGCGGTGGTGGTCAGCTTCTGCGGCCTCGCTTTGTTGGTCGTCTCTCTCTTCGTCTTCTGGAAACTCTGCTGGCCGTGTTGGAGAACCAAACCCGTCACCTGCACCACGCATGTGGTCCCGCAGTGCATTCCCAGCGCACCACCTGAAGTCGTGGAAACCAACGAGAAAAAAGAAATCAAACAAAACGGGAAACACCCTGTGAAAGTTTTGGAGGCAGCAATGAAAATTAGCCACACGTCACCGGATATACCCGCAGAGGTTCAAAACGCATTGAAAGAGCATCTACTGAAACATGCCCGGATACAAAGGCAATCCACTGAGCCAGCTTCTTCTTCAAGGTAAGGAAGAGGAAAACTCACATTAGAATCTCTCTCTACAACGTCAGTCACAGTAAGCATTTTACAAATATCAGCCACATGTTGTGATACAGATATATTAAACTGTGCAAAGCATTAAGGCATATTATGGCCTGTTCAAAGGACAATGAACATTACTGGTGAGCCAAAGGGTGTCCTACCACCTGATGGTAGACAGCCTTGCAGAAATTCATATTACCTTATTTAAAAAGTAAATCCTTAAATATGTCATTTTTTATCTTGATTGTTTTGGTGATTAATTGATCAAACAAAATGAATGATTTTTAATTTCCATTCTTAACGTGTGCCTGATTATGTAGGGTTACAATGAAGTCATTATGATGCAGTAGAATGCAGTGTTGTTGCTAACCCTGTTCTGTTTGCAAGAGGTCTCAAGCTTAGGTGTCTCTTCTGTGCTCTTCCTTTTTAGTTTCTCGCTGTCTTCCTTTCATTGATCAGATTCTGTTTTCGGTCATAGAAAAAGAGAGTAGAATTTGCACTCGTCTAGGTCTCAGGCAAGGTGCTATGATCCTGTGTGCATGCCGCTGGACACACACAACACGCTACACCGTAGGATCAGCACTCACAAAATGAATAAATACAGAGAAAATTGCTCCTAGCAATTTCAGCAAAAACAGCTTCTTTAATATACAAAAGGTGTCTAAAAAATGTATTAAAAAAAGTAACAAATGTAAGGAATCGGGGAACGCGTCCCCCACGGCGCACTCCCTCCTTACCTGATGTCTCGCGCAACCCCGCTGTCCTTACGCAGGAGCTTCATAGACATCGCGGAGTCGCTCCGCCCCCAGTTAAGGCATGTGCACCGCTCCCCAGCTGCGCGTCAACACCCTCATCACGCTCACCTGTCTCCTGCACCATTCCACCTATCCTTGCCTCCGCTGAGGCCACACCTTTACTCCTCCCCTTGCTCTCATTGGTCTTGATCTCCCATATATGCTCAGCTGTGCCACTTGCACTTTGGCTGAGCATAGTTCCAGTTAGCGCAGTTCTCCCACTTCCTGGTTCCTTGTCCTGCCTTGTCTTGTTCCCTGCTGCCTTGCTTTCAGATTGATCTCCTGTGTACCGACCCGGCTTTACTCTTGGACTCCGCACTTCTGGCTTACCGACCCCGGATTACCTCTGACCTTCTGCACCTCTCTAATCCTAACCATGGCTTACGGACTTCTATGCTTCTACTGGCTCTAACCCCTGACCACGGCTATCAGACACAGACCATTCTACCGGCTTCTACCTCTGACCTCGGCAAGTATCAAGACTACTCTAAACTCTCCAGTCCTGACCCGGCTGCCTGACTATCCACTCTCCAGACGTGCCCCTGTGGCTGTGGGTGGCGTTTATACCCATTCCCACCTCAGTACCGGGGTCCCGCCTTGTTTGTGGTGAGCACAGCGTTACAGCAAACTTACAAAGAATACAAAAGAAAGTAGGCCCCTTTCTCAGGCTTAGCTAGGGTAAACACCTAACATGGTTTAAATAGCCTGCCATAGACCACGTGTGCCTTCTTTCAGGGTTTCACTTGCACGCTCCGCCATGTTGATGATGTCACACGATTTCCGTTTTGAGCATCTGTCTGCAGAATGCAACACATTCCACCTGGCTGTGTCTACACTGTATCAATTGAAAAGCTGCAAAGGGAGCTTGTCCACAGACTGAGTTAAAGCCATGTGCTCTGCTTTACTCCTAACCCCTATTAGGCATATATGAGGGACATCACGTGATCCGAACGGACCTTAAACCCTTACAGAGCCTTCATATACAAAATTATAATAATTTACAGAATTTAATATATATCAAACCTCTGACTAATAATAACAGAAATAGAAATATTACATCACAAAATGAGTATATACATAATCACTAATAACCATATTATATCAAGTCGAATATGTTCACACATTATATAAGAAAACCCATTTGCAGTCTTATCCTTTTAACTGTATATCCCAAATATGTTAGGGAGGCATAAAACCCTATGCATATGAATTCAAATGCATGTAAATATGAATCTACTAATGATACTAAAATGAAACTTAAATTAGGTAAAGTTATCTAAAAACAGAATATATGACTCCTGGAACTCTTATTCTAGAAAGGAGAGATCAGGGCCCAACATTCGAGAAAAACCGGGATGGAAAAAACAGCCTATTGGGTGTGCGATAACACCACTGAGGGAGCACACCGAATGACCAATGGGCAAAAAAATCGAAATAGAAGAACAAATTCGGAAGATGAAAGTATCACAAACCATGACTCTTAGACTAAAAAAAGTCTTCATAATAGTACCGAGATACCAGCGGACCAGACCACAGGATAGACGAGACATCCACTAGACAACGTGGCAGGGATTCACGGGAGGGTGGGTAAGGGAACGGCACATCCCGGTGAGGGACAATCCACTGGATGAGACAGATCCAGACGAGCTGTGAACACTTAGTCCAGGGTAGCTGCTGTCTCGCTTAGAGGTTTAGGCCTACAAGGTAAGTATTCCTGGTAAGTTTGTTACTTTTTAGTGCTTTTTAGATAGTATTTTTGTATATTAAAGAAGCTGTTGTTGCTGAAAATGCTCGGAGCACATAAGTGTCTTTTCTCATTTATTTATTCATTTGTTGAGTGCTGATCCTATGCTGTAGTCTACTTTCTGCCATGACAGAAAGAAAGGACGGAAGTAAAGGAGAAGTGAAGTTGTAGAGAGGAACAGAGAGCGCGAGCTTGGGAACGCACGGCAACGATACTATTAATATCAAGTAGATTTTTGTAGTAAAGTTTAAAGCAGTATATTGGAGATTTCATGAGCCTCAGAGACCCAAACCACTACTAATCCCGATCCAGGATTAAAAGTGATTAGCAATGAATTTGGAGTGTGTTTATTTTGAGATATAGGGGAAGTTATAGGATGCAAAGAGGGGTTATTCCTTCAATTGCATTAGTGCCGATAGGAGCACTATCGCATAGAAACTCCCATTCAAGTCAATATGAGATTCTGGGCTTTGGCGCCCCGATCGGGACTATCTCTGTATTATCCCCAAGGTCCACAGCCCCATCCAACACTACCAATCTGCTGGGAGCTCCCACGGTTGCTTTCTGCATCCAGTGAACAGAAGCGGTATGTCTACGGGGCACTGAATGGGTTAATGTATAACACCCACAGTGTCATGGAATGTAGCAAATTTCCCATATAGGACCATCACACGTATCTCTCTTCTCTTGGCGGCACAAATCTACGCTAGGTCTGAGGTGGTATAAAA
>NC_134487.1:297469535-297547668 GCF_040206685.1 Ascaphus truei
TCTAAGTTATGTTGAGTGGTGTGTGAAGTAAAGTTAGTGTGGTTTTATAATATAGTGAAATGATTAGGAAGCATCATCTAATAGGCAATATGAACATTATTTCTCTATATAAATATATAAAATATATATTTTATTAGTAATCCAGACATTACTTTTTCGGGTCGGTAAATGTCCATAGTTGTCGGTGATAACAGCCATTCGCTTAAACATCTATTGTCTAACACAAACTATTGCAGTTTAGTTAATATATGTGAAATATGTCTTTTGTGTATAAGTATTTCCCAAGTGAGTACTTCTTAGCTGTGAAAATGTGAGGAATGTTTTTGTAAATCCACTGGCACAGAAATACTCTCCTTGTGTGGCATAGAAATACTCTCCTTGTGTGGCATAGAAATACTCTCCTTGTGTGGCATAGAAATACTCTCCTTGTGTGGCATAGAAATACTCTCCTTGTGTGGCATAGAAATACTCTCCTTGTGTGGCATAGAAATACTCTCCTTGTGTTACAGACTGGCATAATCACAGGTTGTGAATAAAAGGATACATTTAACACATTACATCAGTTGTACAGCTATCACATACTCCACTGAAGGCTGTGATTATACCCAAAAAAGAGCGCCAAAACAAGTTGCATAAATCCAATGAAACTGCTCATACCGCTGGCGACGGTCGCGGTGCGCCGTACTGCAAATTGGACGACAGGGGAAGAGACTGACACATTTGTTTTTTCCTTGCGACGGCCGTGTCACATGAGCGGTTCAGCCAATGAGGGCGAACCACTCACGGCCACGCCTCCGCTACCCCTCCACTTACATAAATTCCCACTGACACACACACACACCTGAGAGCGATCCTTCCTCTCCCTCCTGTCAGCCGGAAGTTCACCGACCGGAGCAGACAGGGAGAGAAAGGATAGCAGTGACGGGCGGCTGCTGCTGCTGAGCTCGGGAGCTGCCGGGTCACTGCTGTGTGGGGTGCCCAGCTTCCATAAAAAGGGCGGATTTTAAATAATTTGAGCTATATATAGATGTATATTACTGATAGCAGTTATACTTGACTTAAACAGTATGGACTATAAAGGCGCAATGACAGATAAAGCAACTATTCTGTACTTTAGCTTATGTGGATTGATATGGATAGGTGTGCTTTACACATAAAAAGAAGTGTCCACATGAACACTAATACACTAATTAAAAATGTTTATTTCTTATAAGTGTAAGGTTAATGGGAATGGTCATGAATATTAATACCAAGTCCCTTTACTCAAAACTCTTTTTAGATTATCTACAATTAAAAGGATTTTAAACTCTACTACACTTTATCATACACATTATTATGAGTGCATTCATTGGGGTTTCTTTGTCTGTGTCTAGCTTATAACCTTTATCCCTATTTGCACCGTAATACATATTTACTTTCTGATAACTAGGCTGATGCGGGGGCTTTCCCCTTCTTTGCCTTAACCTATTATCCAACTTCTTTGCCCAGCTGTCGGTCCTCGGTTGCCGCTGGGCCCCGGCTCTTTCCAGCTGCGGGCCTCCTTGAGACTGTAGTGGGTAGAGCAGAGGAGACGAGCAGGGGCATAATAAGGGTTCAAAACTGATATATAGGGAGGAGCAGATGAGTGGAGAGTTTTGAAGGTGAGGAGGAGAACTTTGTAGGTGAGCCAAAACTTGATGGGAAGCCAGGAGAGGGATTTAAGGAGGAGATGAGCAGAGACTGTTTTGGGAGAAAGGGAAATTATTCTAGCAGCAGAATTTTGCATAGATTGCAGGGGAGAAAGCTTTGAGTCAGGGAGTCCTGTTCGGTGTATGTTGCAGTAATCCAGACGGGAGAGGACAAGGGCATGCATTAAAGTTTTAGCAGTAGCTTGACAGAGGAGAGGGCAGATCTTGGCAATATTACAGAGCAAGAAGAGACACATTTTAGCTATGCTGTGAAAGCGAATGGAGAAGGAAAGGATGCAGTATCTTGTAGATTCTCTTAAAGAGTATGCAGGGAGTATTATTTTCCTACGGCAGTGAATTTATGTAACACTCATAGGATGGTTCGAAAGGAAGCAATTTGCAGGGTTTTGTGTAATTAAAAAAGGTGCAAATAGCAAATACTGGGTAATTTGTTGGAAATGTGCTTTGTGAATGCGAGAAAAAATGCAATTGTTACGGGTTCATTATTTTTCAGAGTTAATCAAGTAAGAGTTTATTTTATACGAGTATACAAGGAGAAAAGCTCAATGCAAAAGCTCTTCTGCCATACAGTGAGAAACACATAATCTTTATACCCTGCTGAGGTATAATACATGCCCCTAGATGTGCTGGCTTATAGAAAATTATAATAATACTCCCCTCCAGGAGGGGTTGACCTCTAATGCTACAGTTACCTAATCCATATCAGGAAATACAGGTTTTTAATACATAACTTTTACACTTTGGCTCACCTCGGGGGTGATGTTTCCTGTGACCACACAGTTATCACATTCCTAAGTTTAGGGCTGTTATTAAAAAATAAGAAAAAGCGGGAGAAGCAGGATCTTTTCATTTCTGCTCCTAACTTCCGATTATTTTGAAAACACATTCACCAACACAAATGGAGGTTTTACATAGGAATAGTTATTATCTCAAACTGGTTCTGCATTCCTTTCACCCCCCCCCCTTGCACCTGGCATATATACAGATTAGTTTCAGAAGAGAGAAAGACCCTGAGGGAATCTGTGACTTACAGAATAGAAAGATTACTGAGGTAAATCTCATTCATGCTCTTTTATACTACATAAGAAACAAGATGAAGGACAAACAGAGAGAAACAAAATGGTTGCATAGGTCCTAGTGCACCCCCTACATGGGCTTTATATCACACTTTCACAGTCCCTCCTTTTATTCTTAAACAAAAAATGCTTTAAGGATAACTGTCCAGTATTGCATTTGGTTGCCATTTGGCTTGCTCCAGCATTGGATAATTCTTGGTAGTCTCAGTCTTGGTAAAATAGGGAGTGGGTCTGACCATTACCTCCCTTAGCAATGTCCACTGGCTCTGAGGCCAGAATATCTTCCAGAGTTAGTTCGCTGTTTTCTTCTTTCTTCAAGGAACTGCTGTCAGTGTTGGCATATTTTTCACCTGAATAGAGGGCCATCAAATCAGTAGAAGGGGTAACACATTTATGGATCAGGCTCTTGCAACAGGTGACACACACATAGATGATGACAAGTACAACCAGCACACACAACAAAGCACTCACCAGTTTTGCTCCCAGTGATCCCAGCAATCTGCCAAGCCCAAAAAAGATCCCACTCTGCATCTCCTCCCTTCCTCAACCTGTCCTGTATCTCTGCTATTTCCTCTAGCTCATATTCAATTTTACCACTCTGATCTTGAATGAAGACAAAACATTGCTCTTTAACGAGGGCACATACGCCCCCCCCCCCCCTTGATGCTAAAATGTAGTCTAGTGCCATTCTATTCTGTAATGCCATTAATTTAATTTGAACCTGTTTTTGGTTAGTGGTGGGATTTGTGATATTATTTACATTTTTTTTTGGTGTGTGGGTTTATCACAATATTACAGGTAGTTATATTACATACAAGCTCTGTGATTACAAAGGTTTTTCTAGATACAGAAATATGGAAAAGTGAGGGTTTAAATTTGGGGGAAATTCACTAAGCCCAGATACGGGGTATCACTCAGTAATCCAAGGTTATCTGTCATTCAAACCAATGCCAGTTAATGCAGCATTCGCATATGCGTTAACCCTTATCAGAGCTTAGTGAATCCCGGTGAATGAGTTGAAAGTTTAGTGTTTAAACCCAAAGCCCCTCTAGCACTGAAGTGTTGGAAGTCTGGAAGGAGCAGTAGAGACAAGTGGGCCAAAAGAAACGGACCAGCAGGGAATGAGTCAAATGTAATGATCATAGTTGAAATAGCACAGGCTTCTCTCTTATGATGTATTTGAGCAAATATACCACAACAGGTGGAAACCCGCTCAACCCTAAATAATTGCTAGGTAGGTGCACTAGGGGAAATCATTATAAATAGGCCAAAGAAAATCCTCCCTCTACAGACAGAGGGAACACAAAAGTCCCACTTGTAATGCACCCTGACCTAGAATGGAGTAGTTCAAGTTATCAAAATAGGAGGTAGACAAGGCCAGACTTTGCCCTTCCGAGGCCCTGAGCTATGCCAAGTTTAGGAGGCTTCAAAAATGAGAAATAGATTTATTATTCTGACCGAAGGGACCATTGAGAATATAACCATGAAACTGAAATGAATGAAAGTATTATACCAGCGTTGTTATATATTGTACAGAGATGACGGTGTAAAGGTAAAATGAACAGTGTTTGCACATCACATTCACTTTAATATTAAAACATTTTCTTTCATGATTTTTGGAGAGAAAAGTCACTGATGATATCTTCAAATGATAAGCTACGAAGTTTGTCACTTTTCGATGCACTTGATACTTAGGCTCATACTTGAAAGAAAATGTCCATATTTATAGAGAATCTGTTTTTTCCCCATATCTTCTTTATTTATCATCCGATTTTAAAACTTGAAATGCATAACTTTCTTTCTATTTCTGAGGCCCCTCATATTGTGAGGCCCTACGCTGTAGCTTAGTTATCTTATGTGTAATTCAGGCACTGGGAATAGAGAATCAGGGTTGGCATGATGGCGGTGCTCGACTGAGACACTGATTGAGCCACCTGTGCTGAAGCAGGGTTATCCATAAAACCTGACCTGTTGGTGGCCCTTGAGGGTTGGAGTTGGCAACCCCTGCCCTAGATCAGAGTTGCACAAAATGTTCTAATTGGGGCGCCGGCCCGAGCCCCGCACTTGCAGAGGCCCCATGCTCTTCCCACATCATTTAACGTGATTGCTGGGGGGGAACGCGGGGGCTTCTGTAACTGCCTCTTACCTTCTCTCAGGCTTCTCCTCCTTCATCTTCTGATATCGACGATGCATCGCCACGACAACGCAACGTCACAGAGATGAGGAGATGCCGGAGAGCCGGGAAGAGTTTGGGTTTGCAAGCCCTAAATCCTCCTGCCCTAAAAAGTGGACCTACTGTATGTTTGGTTGCGTATCAAATGAAAGTCACATTGTGTCCTGTTTTTGTGTTCTTGTGTATGTACAGCTTATAAGCTCATGTTTGTTTGCACCACTGTTTCTATGTATTATGTTCTAGCTATAAATGTTGCCCTATATATCAGATATACGCCTACCATACCATACAGGCTTGGAACTCATTCCTTAGCCATCCGCTACAGGTTATCTACCAATAGTGGTTTGCTCACCGGTGTCATGTGATGTTGTGTAGTATATATTTGGTCTCACCTACATTACATCATAATACTTTAGTAAATCATTCACACTGCCTTCGCCTCATTTCATTTTGATCTAGTCCTGTGTTGCCGTTGTGTGCTCCACATGTTACTGTAGCATGGTCTCTGTTTTGTATTGTGAAGCATTAAGTACACAGTCCTATGTAATAATAAAGTGATAATAAAATTAATATAGGCGGTACATTTGAACTGTTTACAATAGATTTGAACTTTCCCATTAAATGTTTTCAAACAAAGACATCTTAGTGTTGCAATTTATTCCACAACTAATCTTTTTTCTGTTATAAAGAATCAGCAATGGCTGGCTGTGTGTGTCATTTATTATCCTAGTAATCATTTATCTAAACCTACACTCTCTCTCTCTCTCTCTCTCTCTCTCTCTCTCTCTCTCTCTCTCTCTCTCTCTCTCTCTCTCTCTCTCTCTCTCTCCCACTTTCACACTCACACTCTCTTACACACTCTCTCTCTTACACACTCTCTCTCTCACACACTCTCTCTCACACACTCTCTCTCTCACACACTCTCTCTATCACACACTCTCTCTCTCACACACTCTCTCACACTCTCACTCTCTGTCACTTTCTCTCTCACACTCTCACTCTCTCTCTCACACTCTCACTCTCTGTCACTCTCTCACTTTCACACACTTTCTCACTCTCTCTCTCTTTCACTCTCTCTCTCTTTCACACTCTCTCTTTCACACTCTCTCTTTCACACTCTCTCTTTCACACTCTCTCTCACACACTCTCTCTCACACTCTCTCTCACACACTCTCTCACACTCTCTCACACACTCTCTCACTCTGTCACTCTCTCTCACACTCTCACTCTCTCTCACACTCTCACACTCTCTCACACGCTCTCTCTCACAGGCTCTCTCTCACACGCTGTCTCTCCCACCCTCTCTCTCCCACGCTCTCTCTCACACGCTCTCTCTCACACTCTCTCTCCCACTCTCTCTCCCACTCTCTCTCCCACTATCTCTCCCACTCTCAGACTCTTCTTCTCTCCCTCTCAATTCCCTCCCCTCCCACACAATACACACACAATTGCCCCCCCTCCCATCTAATACACACCCATGCACACACACAACCCCCCCCCCCACACTCAATATACACACAGTCTCCCCCACAATACACACACAATTCTCCCCCTCCCCCACAATACACAATATAATTTCCTCCCTCCCCCACAATACACACACAATCCCCCCCCCCTCTCTCCCACAATACACACACCGAGCGCGGATGCAGAAGCTGGGCCTCCTTCCACTTCGGACCAGCGAGGGGAGGAGGCCGCACAGCAGCTGGGCAGTGCTGGAATCCGGCAGCCGGACACAGAAATCTAGCCCAACTTGTAGCACTGGCCAGCGGGTCCCAGCAGAACCGCAACAGAGGCAGTCAAAAAAAATATCATGCCATTTCTAAAGACTTATTGGTGCAGCCACACGTACTAAATGTGCCTTACATACAATATAAATAGGGTTGCCAGGTGTCCGGTATTGAACCGGACTGTCCCGTATTTGGATACTCTGTCCAGTAAAAAATGAGAGGTACTGTAATACTGGACATGTATGTGTCCGGTATTTTCCTCCATGGACATAGCGACCTGACGCACCTTTCACCATTGAGTCCAGTATTTTCGGAGAAGCCACCATCCAACCCTAAATATAAATGTACACGTATGACTTTGAATGCAGCTGATAACATTTGTTAGTTCAAACATTTCGTTTTTATACATGAACAGCATGTCACAGGGTAAATGAAGAATGGGTGGCAGTTTGCTTGTTTCTGTTTTCAAACAGTACATACTGTATAAAATATCTCCAACAACATTAGGCGGAGCAACTGTTAATGTTATAACATAAAACATTTTACATTGTAATAATAATAATAATTAAATTAAAAAAAGAGATTGAAAACAACTGAATCCGCATAGAAGTTTTCATCAATCCAAAGATCAGTTACTTAAACAAGGGAAGCGCAGAGTAAGGTACAGGCGTACCCCGGTTTAAGGACACTCACTTTAAGTACACTCGTGAGTAAGGACATATCGCCCAATAGGCAAACGGCAGCTCGCGCATGCGCCTATCAGCACGTCCTGAACAGCAATACCGGCTCCCTACCTGTACCGAAGCTGTGCGCAAGCGGGGAGACTATAGAGCCTGTTGCAAATGCATTATTAACATCAGTTATGCACGTATATGACGATTGCAGTACAGTACATGCATCGATAAGTGGGGAAAAGGTAGTGCTTCACTTTAAGTACATTTTCGCTTTACATACATGTACCGGTCCCATTGCGTACGTTAATGCGGGGTTTGCCTGTATTCTGCTTTCATAGATTTAAATGTCAATGGTCCCTGCCAGTAGCATGCTGAGTTCTGTCAAGATATGAAGTCTGAAGTTCCAGGCAGAGAATACATGTAACATACATTCATACATTTATTCACAGGCCTGCCTGCGTCTCTGTATCCTGCATCTCACACCATTCCTGCCGCTCAATCCTTCTTTATCTTCACAATGCTTGTGGTGGCAGTTGGGTATATTCACTCAAATGTTATAGCAATTAAAGGTCATTCACAGGCTGCTCACTTGAATACCAGCTGACTGTTAATAATGTATAAAGGCTCTTTATTAAATAGACTTCACTTAACTTAGACTTAAATTTATTAACTTTACTAAATAGAATGACTCATATTTAGATAAGTAAAGGTAGTCACATTTATTGCTTAACGTTGTTTAGGAAGTAGGCATGTTTCTCCATTGTATGCAGTTACTTTGTAACTTTGAGTTATGACACGGGTTCTCAACACCGCCCATCAGGTCAGGTTTTAAGGATATCCCTGCTTCAGCACAGGTAGCTCAATCAGGGTTTCAGTCAAAGACTAAGCCCATGATTGAGCCACCTGTGCTGAAGCAGGAACTAAAAAAGCCTGTTATAACCTGGCAGGAGATAGGAATTCATTACACATCTGTGGGGGGTCTTGTGTTTGCATCTGTGTTTATTACGCGGGATCTCGCTTGGAGACACCCACTCTCACTGACTTTCTGTCAGTCTCACCGATATGAAGTCATAATTACTGATTCTCAGCATCTTATAGACTTTAATCGACTCTCACTAATCAAAAAAAAAATCTTGTACTTTTTCATTAACATTGCATTTTTTTGGTCCACCAAACCAATTCTTTTGGTCCTTGAGGTTGACATCTCTGTACTGAATGTATGATATGTGGCATATGATTGTCTCCTTACCTCCACTATCCTAGATAATCCAGGGATGGGAAAGGGGAAAAGGGAGGGGTAAGGGATGCTCCCGCATCAGCAGGTATATAGTGAATAATTAGTAGTATGTCAGGCAAAATGCCGGTGCAAAAGAGGAAAAATATATAACTGAAGAAAAGAGAAAAAGATCCTCCTTGAATGCACTCGGATAAGCCAGTGATTGATGATGAGTGTATTTAAAAAAAATTTTTTAATCAAAACCTTTTAGTCACAAGAGAAGGTTTAAAACAGGGTTGTATAGAGGGGCATGGTATATATAGTCCAAGGCCAGCCCCTAATAGGCAAACCAAACAAAATCGTCCTCACTTGAGAGGAGATGTAAGTATAACAAGTGAGGACGATTTTGTTTGGTTTGCCTATTAGGGGCTGGCCTTGGACTATATATACCATGCCCCTCTATACAACCCTGTTTTAAACCTTCTCTTGTGACTAAAAGGTTTTGATTAAAAAAAATTTTTAAATACACTCATTATCATCAATCACTGGCTTATCCGAGTGCATTCATGGAGGATCTTTTTCTCTTTTCTTCAGCTCCACTATCCTAGCCTGCACTTCATTGGCTAGTTTACTCAAGTTGAAAGCATTCTATTTAAAGAAATCATACTATTTATAGATAGTGTGGTGGAACAGTGGAAAAACAGACCCCTATCCACAGAGATAAAAGCACTGAGACAGAGAACGAAACAGAGAAGCCCTCTTTCCCTTTAGAGAGGCATATACCCTCTTCAGATGGTAGTGCCAAGCACAGGTAGGCAGTGCCTATCTGTTTGGATGAAAATCTCACCTCTTTGTCAACCACACCAGACGTCCTCTGTAAATATGTTTATATTGTATATGTTTCTAGTGTCTGTAATATACATGGTTATGTTTGTTGAATATTATATGTTACATTTTTGTATTTATTTTTTTACACATAGTGCCTGACCTGTGTGTAATTAAATATTATTTCGGTTACTTCGTTCTCCTTGAAAATAATTGTCTCATATGTAGATCAATTCTGGTCAACTCATACTTTATACCGGAAATTATATCATAAATTATATATACAATAGTAGGCCAAATAAACATATTTAACATTCACTTTCATCATTAAACAACATATTATAGTTAATCCTTTTAAAAAAAAAACAAAAAAAACACAATTCATATTAATTTGTTGCTGTGTTTCAGCCATTTTTTATGTTCCACCATATACTGTATCTGTTGTTATAACACATCATTAAAGGGTTAATTGCTACTCAAGTTACCACTTAAGACATTTCCTTTCCCTTGTAGGTTATTTGTAGAAATAACGCAATGCTCCTCCAAGTTTAGAAGTGAGTAAGGGCGGCGCTCTGCTTCTCTAAATATGGTGACGAAATTAGCATAACGTTAACAGTCCCAGAGGTCTGAGGGTCTCCATTAGTAGGTAAAGTGCGCATTACCATATGATTTGCATATGAAGAAGCTTAAGGTTCGTTAAAATGTATAATAGGAGTAGGGAAATAGGGAGGGGGAGAGTGAACACTCTTGCTACTGTCTACGGAGATGTGGGGGTGCTAGGGCTATAACATGTTAGAAAAGAGGTACCTATGAAGAGGCATAGGTTGAAAAAGAAGGTCCCTAGTGTAGCACTCCCCGCTGTGTAATGATTATTCAATTAATATGTAACTTTTATTAGTATATATTAAAATAATGTTGGACTATACAACATAAAAGGTCTCAACAGAGCCGCTTACTTAAGTAGTCTCTATCGGATACATATATAAATAACTAATAGGGGCGAATACCAATACAACAATACTAGGAATAGCAGTATCCAGGTATTACTGCTTACTCACTAAGTGGGTTCTGTTTGCCTTTTGGAAAACAAAATAATTCACCCTTTACCTGGTTACACCAGGATTGAAGGTGAAGCTGTTCTTGCTCCCACAGGAGCATCACGGATGAACATATTATTTATATATGTATCCGATAGAGACTACTTAAGTAAGCGGCTCTGTTGAGACCTTTTATGTTGTATAGTCCAACATTATTTTAATATATACTAATAAAAGTTACATATTAATTGAATAATCATTACACAGCGGGGAGTGCTACACTAGGGACCTTCTTTTTCAACCAATGTCTCTTCATAGGTACCTCTTTTCTAACTCGTTAAAATGTAATGTTCCCTAATTTTTAAGGAAAATGGTGGATTAACACAGCGTTAAGCAGCTTTGGGGATATGCATTGCGGATATAGATACGTTAAAATGAGATAATGTAAACTTAAAAAATTAGCGACCTTCTGAGGATTTATCCCTTAGTGCAGGGATGGGCATCTCCAGTCCTCAAGCGCCCCCAACAGATCAGATTTGAAATATATCCCTGCTTCAGCAGAATCTTCAACTGAGCCACCCTGTGCTGAAGCAGGGATATCCCTGAAACCTGACCTGTTAGTGGCCCTTGATGATTGAAGTTGCCCCTCCTGCCTTAGTCTCTGTAAGGGTTTTATAGTTCAACATAATCCCCCCTTTTAATCTATTAGGATCACATATACACATGCCCCAGACCTTCATTTGTGTTATTCTGGGGCAGGGTGAAAACCTAAAACACAATGCACATACCCATTCACACCTATAATTATATCTGCGGCAGCTGAGGCAGCAGAAAAGGGTAACGTGTGCAGGGACTCAAGAGTGTGGGGTTAGCAGTTGGGGGGAGGGAGGGGGTAGTGGGGGTGGCACCAGCAGGAGATCCTGCAAAGGGGGCTATGACAATGGAGGACATGAGAGAGGTGGAAAGGGGTGCAGGATGCTAGTTTTAGGGGCATTTCCCTTGGCTTAGCTAGCCCTCTGGGGACGCGCTTTACGGTGACGGTGATGGAGCGGGTTTGGAAGGATGACTGTGGATTTGCTGACACTATTGCCGGACTATAAGGAGCAGGAAAAGTCAGACCAAAAGTAGGATGAGAAAGAAGAGGAAGCCGCGAGGGAGAGGAGGCTCCCAAGTCTGTCAGGGACTGGTTGCAGGCCTTGGCGATTCTGGCTAGCGTGAGCGGGGAGAAGAAGCCGGAGCATTGCTCGGCGCTCTTCAAGTATATGGACTGGATTTGGGAGGCCCACAAGTATTATGGGGGTTCGGAGTGCTGGAAGTACGATAGGGACTTCATGCATAAAAAGGCGATTAGGAAGCAGTTGAGATGGGACCTGAAGGATATGGACCTGTGGATGTCCAAGATGATGCCACATAAGACACCCCCTTTCAAGCCAGGGCCAGCAGCTTGGAACATGCTGGGCAGTCCGCTGGGAGTAAAAAGAGGGCTTGCTGGCAGTTTAATGAGGGCCAGTGTAAGTGGAATGGTGGGTGTCATTTCAGGCACCCTGTGTCAAAATGCTTTAAAAAGGTCAAGGGTGGATTAAATAAAGGAGCAAGTGGAGAGGCTGGGTCAATGAGCGAGGTGAACATCATTGAGATGGCACAGAGGCTCCGCCGTTGTCCAGACGGCAGCAGTGGAACTTCTGGAGACGGTCTTTGGGAGTGGTTTATGGTTTCCCTTTTAGGGAGGTGGAGGTTCCCCTGTTTGTAAGAAATTTGAAATCGCTAAAGATGCATGTGGCGGTGGCGGAGGCAAAGATAAGAAAAGAGCTGGTGATGGGCAGAGTGGTGGGCCCGTTTTCTTCTCTCCCATTAGCGGGGTTGAGACTTTCTCTGCTGGGAGTGGTTCCAAAGAAAGAGCTGAGTTCATTCTGTCTCATACATCACCTGTCATACCCAGAGGGGCTGTCGGTGAATGGTGGGATTGACAAGGAACTGTGTAGCGTGCAATATGCATCATTTGACAGGTCCAGGAACCCTTCATTAGGGTATCAAAGCAAGTCAAGGGGGACCTTCAAGTGTGGGAGGCTTTCCTGAGGCAAAACAATGGTAATACGCTAGCTTTGCCGGGAATGGTGGAGAGCGGGCAGATAGAGCTCTTTCTGGATGCAGTAGGATCCGTGCGTTTTGGATTGTGAGCGGAGTGAGGGTCTTAATCTGGCTCTGCATAACTCGACTAGGGATGGAGTTAGCCCCACCTCAGGTCATTCCACTTCTAAAGCACGTACAATCCGTGCGTCTTGGCTGTTAAACCATGAGTTTGTCACCTTTTTTAGACGCGGGTCTGAAGAAGCGGTTTGCAATAGAGAAAATGATTTTTTCCCCCCCTCAAATTTCATTCCGCACAGTTTGGCAATGACAGCTTCGGAGCTACTAGAATAAGTCCCCAATTCTGTTATTGTAACAAAAGTGAAAAAAGTATTTTTTTTTATGTGTCAGTATTCAACAGTAAATAAACCACAAATACATTTTCAGCAAATCCTTTTCTTACAGTACATGATACACAATGCTAATATATTGCATGAAATGTATGCAGGAAGACAATCAGATTCTTCCATTTTAACACAGAAGATGCAGCAAACATATTTCAGGTTTCTGCAAGCCAGATAAAATACTAATTATGTTTCACCGTCTTCTGGGAGGGATTCTGAAATGTCAAGGCCATTAAATGTGATTGTACTTTTGAGTCTTCCTCGGAAAGTTCATGCTTATAAACAGATCTCTCATGGTTTAGCCAACAGACTTGCTCAAGCACAGACCTAAATAATTTCCACCTCGTGAAATAGAGGTGAAAGGGGCGAGGTCACTATCGGAAAGCAATCAAGTTAGCATTTCGGATAGCTGGCTCCCATCAAAAGCACAAGCTGTACAGGTTTTACTGGGTTGTCCTTTTACAACACACACAACAAATGGTGCACAAATTAGCATAACGTTCTCTAGAACATACTCATATTATAATCAGTCTCTCATAAGGACTTCATGTTAATTATTTAATCAGACTCTGCTAGGGTAAATTGTTTCACTGAATAACTGGTAGGAGTTATAATGGAACAATATTTCAAGGCATCTGGTTCAAACCTCCATGTCACCTCTACTTGATGATAGGACGCTTATTGAACTTCCATGTACCTTAGACATTATAAAATGATCGGAACGCAACTCCCAAGAACCATATAAGGCATAAAGCAGTGCAATATTGTACAAATCCGGTGTTTTCTAATTGTGACGTGGGTAATGGGTGCACTCACAAAGTACATGTATAAATCAAGCAGGTGTTTAAATGACGCTTCTCAGCTAACTGCAGATCTTCTTTAAAATGCGATATCCAACATCAGCAAACAATGTCAGCGAAAGTCTGGAGCCTGTTGGTAGTAGGGTGATAGCGGGGAGGGGGGGAGGGGGGAGTTGCACTCCACCTCTTTTTCATTGGTTCCTGAAAGACCACTTGGAAGGCCTCTTTGATGGAGCAGCACCTCAGAACCTAAAGGGATTGTATTATTCATTTGTATTTTTTCCACTAAGTACAGTAGTGCTTATTTTTATCAGTGTTTATCTTACGGATTCATACACTTTCATTTTGTATTTGTATTATAAAATGATTGTAAGATCTTTAAGGTAGAGATTAATTTGGGGTTTTTTTTACTACAGTTTTTCAAATGCAAAATAATTGCTACAGCTTTCTCAAAGAAAGATGTCCAGTTGGGATTCAAATTCTTGGATAACTACAGTACAGTATGGTGCCGGTTTCACACTGGTTTGAACCCAGCTTTGCATCCCAAACTTCAGTAAATAACCCCCATTGTGTCTATAACTTCTATGTACTGGACACATTCAAATGTAGCTGGCTCATGTAACAGTATTTTAACATATGAATGTGAACATATTTCTAAGAGATATATCATTAATATTATTAGTATTGGCCTTTTTGGGGGTTCACTAACATGTACAATGATGGCATTAGTGCAGGGGTTCTTAACCACAATCCTCAAGACCCCCCAACAGGTCAGGTGTCAAGGATATCCCTGCTTCAGCACAGGTAGCTCAATCCGTGGCTCAGTCGCAGTGCTGAAGCAGGGATATCCTGGAAACCTGAGTTGTTGGGGAGGTCTTGCGGACTGAAGTTGAGTACCCTGCATTAGTGCATGTAGTGAAAGGGCAGAATCTCCTTTATACACGAACAATCGTCACACAAACGTTATAAAAAATCCAAGACATCTGGAAAAGCAATATTACTCATGTCACCCCACTGGAAACAATACTGCATACTGACGGTTGAAAGACATGTAAGACATTTTAAAGACAACCAACCTCCAATTTAATTTCTCAGTCCACCACATGTGCATAAGTCTCAAGTTAATAATAATAATAATAATAATAATAATAATATATTCTTCTATATTTCCTATATAGGTAATAATAAGAGAATAAGATACAGGAAATACTCCTCTGACTTAGAATCCTACATAATTACAAGGATAACACTGGGCTATTTGTGGCTGCATTTCACTTTTCAGATAAGACCTGCCCAGCACAGTGACAGGGATCTCTATATGAACCTGTTGTTTACACAACCAAGCTCATTGGCTCTCTGGCGGTTGCCTTCAGAATTCTGTATGTGCATGCATTCCACATTTCTTATTATACCAGATAATATATTTTATAATGTGAAAAACATTATTTTCTAAAAATGTAGATCCATAAAGCTTCCAGTTCTGTAGCACTGATTTAATTCATGTTTGTCGTAGCAGTTCCTGAATGAAATATGGACATCACTACTTGACAGCGATTCAAGAGCAGTGATAAGCCGTTCATATTGTGCTTTCTATCAGAGGATTAGTTTGATCCTCTCCAGCAATTTGTTTTTTTTGTCGAATAAACATCCATGCTTTAAAAAAAAAAGAAGGAAATGGCTCATTTCAATTGTACACCCAAAGCTGCCACACGGAGCATAATATTCTTAAAACCGATACCCTGCAAAAGGTGACATATTTCAAAATAGCCGAAAAATCCACAATGGACTACAGCTCTACTTGATGACGACAGCATATTTTAGTATAAAAATAATTAGACTAACTTCATCTGTGTGAATGGCAGCTGTGACAGCTAACACCTACAGTAGCAATGCTCAGCTCCAATGTACTATATTATATGCTCTAAGCTTTGGGTGCCCACATAATTATTCTTCCTCTAGGTTCTTCACCACCTTGCCCATGGCCAAATAGGAATAGGATAAGGACTGCAGAATGTTACAGTCATGTATACGCCATGGAACGACTAAAATAGCTTCTGACACAAGCATCTTATTTCTGATTTGCATATGGCAACATGGAGGCCACAAGGATCTCAAACAGAATTCAATGTCTTTAAATCTGTAACCTTTCCCGATAGAGGAAAGTCAATTCTCCAACAAATACACGTAATAACTACATTATCGCTGCAGCGTTTGAAGTTCGGCTTGTCTAAGAAAAGAGGATACTGTTGCTAAAAAGATTAAATGTTAATTTTTTGCAGGTCACTTTTAAAGCAGCAATCCCACCTACTCGTAGAGGTAGCTACCATATATTTACCAAACCCCATCTCCATATAGAAGCCTAACATATATACCAATATATCCTATACCAGGGTGAGAGAACCAGTTTAATCATCGTTTTATTACATATCACTGGACCAGGGATTAATCATCCGTGTGCTTGTTTGTTATTTTGTGTTGTCCACCTATATTTTATCCCACATTAACCATTAAAGTTTACGTTTTAAGTTACTTGTATTTACATTTTGGCGCGTGCTGTACCATAGGAGCCTTCTTACTTGCTTTGGCAAGTTTCTTTGTTCCTCATATCTATACCCCATGGCAGAACCAATTTAGCACAGACTGTATCAAGAGGACACCGCCACTCCCCCTCCCCTTTTTTAATGCTTTTAATAAAGATCAAGCCTGCCATTACCCCTACCTGTCAATAATACATCTGTTTTATATATGTGTAGTCAGGTCCCCGTTGGTCCCTGTTGATCCCTCTTACCTCCGCTGGGGTTGGTGAGGTGCGCGGGTGCACACAGCGAGTGCCGGGGGTTGCGGTCAGTTGGAGAGATGATTGGGTTGCCGGAGCTACTCGGAGGGTAAGGGCGTCACCATTTTGGAATTAGCCGCGCATGCGCGGAAGCACTCGCGCATGCGCAGAGAGCTCACAAGTTGCGGCGGCCATGTTGCAACACCCCGCACATGCGCATTGAAGTAGGAGTGTGGTGGTCATCTTCTATTATTCCCCGCAGGGGAACTACAGTTCCCAGCAGCCTCTAGAGCTGCTCCTCATATGGGCTGAGACAGCCTATAGGGCTGCAAGGATCTTGTCAGGCAAGAGATACTTTTGGCGCGCTGGAGGGAGACCACGCCAGTTGGAGAAGGGACGCAGAGGGGTAAGGTAGTGTCTGGGTGCAGGTAGCATCCCATACTAGGCCAGATACCCCCTTAGGCCCAGATAGGCCCGACTCACAGTAGGTTGTGGCTGCTACAGGGAAAGCCCATAGCTAGGAACATTTCCCCAGTAGCTGCTGATAGTCAGAGTATAGCACCTGTGAGATGCCACGCGGTGATTGTGGCCTGTGGTCTGAGACCAGACCACCGTCGTAGTAATAGACTTTCAAAGGTGAGACCCTATAACCGGAGTTCACCCCACACAGAGGCGGACGCCTTCGCCGAAGATGATGTCGCTGGATAAGCGGATCCCAGATGGTTATTCGGCAGCACCCGGGTACTGGAGTACCCAGGCAGGTACCTCACCTAAGTGCACCAACAGTTCATGGGGTAGCGCCACTCCATACACTTTTGGGTGGGCCCGGACATTGGGAAAGGACATCAGGGTATTGGTGATGTGCTTAAAGAAAGCAAACCCGGAAAAGCAAAACATATTAATTTTTAACACGATACAAATAAGTAAAACAGTTACTTTTAAAGACACACCAGGCGACTATATACATTTTTATATAGGTGTGAAACAGGGGGTCCCCGGAGCTGAGGCACATTGATTTCAGCTCCAGGAACCCCCTGCTTCCCAAGACACTAACCTCCATAGGTACTGCCATTATCTCTCTGCAGTTTAAAGTTCCCGCGTCATGTGGGCCAATAGGAAGACACAAGGGATGACACCACGGCTTCCTATTGGCTTGCAGGACGCAGGACTGTAAAACTGCTATATTGTGAAACCCAGACAGGACTTCTACCGGCAGCACCTACAGAGGTAATTATCTCGGGAAGCAGGGGGTCCCCGCAGCTGTAATCAACACAGTTCAACTCCGGAGACCCCCTGCTTCACACCTATTTTTTTTTTTAAATAAATAGCGTTGCTTGGAGTGCCTCTATAAGGGCGAGTGAATATTTCTAGAGATTAAGAAACAGAAGACAACAGCGTTCTTTCCTTTTTACCCCTGTGAAGCTCCTGCGCTGCTGTCTTTAGAAATGCCATGCTTTTTACATTCTGCGGTTGCATTTTGGAGAATCAGTTGCTATAAACATTGACCCCAGAGGTCACCGTGTTTACTGCTGGTGACAAGGAAATAAAAATGTGAAACACTAAAAAAAAAAAAACATGGGTCAGAACAGCATGAACTAAACTTTTGTACTATTAAATAATAGTTATTTTATTTTCTGAGGAGCAACAATCCGAAATACAATTAGTTTATTTAAAAAAACAATATGAAAGTTATATTATTCTGGTGATGGTGCCAGTGTGGTTTGAAACATCCAATGAGGAAAAAAATGGGTGTATATAGCGCTAAAAAAATCTTGTGCAGTGACAATAATATTATAATGTGATAGTGCACACAAATATATAATTAGGCTGCCAGGTGATACCAACTCCAAGACAGGTTGGAAAAACAAGACAAATGATAAACAATACAGACCGGCGCCAATTAGTCCAAGGTGATATTAATGTCCAGCACTGAAAGAGTCTCAGAATAGTAGATAGCTGCAGTAGTATCTTCACAGCTTGTCTTCAATGTTTGGACTCCATAATTATATGCATGGGAGAAAAAATAGACAAAGAAAACATATCATAGTGCAGTATGCAAATAACCAAACATGCAGGACAAACAGGACAAGACAAACACTACATAAAACAGGCAAGGCTGACTAATCCTACAATAAAGTATTTATTAACACAGTAAAATGAAAATATGAGGTAGCACACGTGGGATCCGGTGGGTAAAAACCGGAATCCTACTTACAGGACTGCCACAGGACATAAGCAGGGGTGCAAGGATAGATGGTAACCGGCAGCAGCTCCGTTTTTTCAGTCCTCAGACCTCCAGGGATCTCTCTCTCTCCGTGACCGGAAGCGCGTCACACAAGGCTAGCAGCAGATTTCCGGATTCAGCTTGACAGACAGCACCAGGAGCTCCACGAGATCCGTCAAGCCGCGTGGTGTGACGCGCTTCCGGTCACGGAGAGAGAGAGATCCCTGGAGGTCTGAGGACTGAAAAAACGGAGCTGCTGCCGGTTTCCATCCATCCTTGCACCCCTGCTTATGTCCTGTGGCAGTCCTGTAAGTAGGATTCTGGTTTTACCCACCGGATCCCACGTGTGCTACCTCATATTTTCATTTTACTGTGTTAATAAATACTTTATTGTAGGATTAGTCAGCCTTGCCTGTTTTATGTAGTGTTTGTCTTGTCCTGTTTGTCCTGCATGTTTGGTTATTTGCATACTGCACTATGATATGTTTTCTTTGTCTATTTTTTCTCCCATGCATATAATTATGGAGTCCAAACATTGAAGACAAGCTGTGAAGATACTACTGCAGCTATCTACTATTCTGAGACTCTTTCAGTGCTGGACATTAATATCACCTTGGACTAATTGGCGCCGGTCTGTATTGTTTATCATTTGAAATATCCAATGAACTATGTTTATGTTCAAAATGTGAGTGTAAACTTTGAAACCTGTCTTTGTGCAATATATATTTATATAGACATACTACACCATTGTGACTTTTCCTTGCTTTACGAGAAACACTGGATCTAAAGACACATCCCAAAGGAGGATCCACTACAGTGCTCCTATCACAGAGAGAGGTACTGTAGATCTCTGATATGCTTATCTATTTATCTATACTACAATTAATCTGTGAGTGGGACAAATACATTTTTTTTTAGATAGACGTTCACTTTCACAACTGGCTACACCACTTTTTGCATTTTCTATTTCCCACATATCCACGACGTGTTCTGCAAGCGCACCCCTTATTTGGAAGACGACGCACTATCTTGGACCAGAGGACGGTCCATCTAAAGGGTTCTGAGCTGCTGCATTTATACCTTATACTTTATGCACATTTTCCTTTTTCACTTCATTTGGGTGGAGGTTGTACGCATTAATTATTTTTAAGGTATTCACATTTATCACAAAATATTTTATGTAAATCGGTACACCTCCGGCCGCTACTTATTTTCCTGGGCCCTACCAGTGTAAGTCCTGGTAGGTGCAGGCAGTGGATGGGTTAAATCCTTCATAAAGGCCTTGTGGTGCTATTGCAGCCTTAGATACATTTGATGTATCCAAGGGTGGGCCAAGCAGCAGCCAGAAAGTGTCAGCCTGAGGGGTGGATACTGGTTGGGTCACATGCTGGATGTGATGGGCTGTCAGTACCCAGACTGTTATAGGGCAGGGTTACAAGCACAACCAAAGAGTATAAATACTGGCACTTTCCCAAAAGTGGGTGTTTCTCTTTCCTCCCTCTGTGGAGGGAAGTACAAAGTACTGATGAAGTAAAAGTGGGGCGCTTACTGATGCTTTCCCAAGGCGCGTGGTACCCACGTAATTATAGCAGAAAAGCTGGGAACCCATCCTGACGCAATACCAGGGAGATGGTTGCCCATACACTACCCATGTGCCCATGAAGAAAAAGGGAGCTACACAAAGTACTTTCTAGCACCCTACAATGGTGGTTTTCCCTGTGGAGGAACCCGCGTGGCTGCAGGACTCTAGTTTACAAAATGACGGTTCTAGAAATCTGGGAAAACTACCACAAAATGGTGGTTCCCGCTACACCAGGGAAGCCGCATGGTTCTTTGCAAAAGTTGCAGGTGATTTTGCAAGCTTCTCTTTATCCAGTTTGCAGAAATCAGCGTGAACTGCCAAGACCGCACCCCCTTCTTGCTCCAGGATTGGACTATTGTGTTCACCAGGGGGAGGAGCTAGGCATGCACAAGTTATTCTGCCAGAGGCAAGGAGCTCAGACACACCTGCCTTCAGTACTCACCAGAAGTGTGTGCAAAGCTTCTCCTTTGTCTCCTGTTCTGAACTGTTCCATCCGGAGCCAAAAGTAAAACGAAAAAAGTATCCCTATAGTGCGTACTCTCTGCCTCTTGATCAGAACTATGTTTTTTATTTTTTTCTAAAAGAGATGAATTTTCATCTCCACTAAAATATGTTTTATTCAGCACAAAATTAATTTATAAAACCTATTTTCAAACAGCATATCAAAGTAAACCTATATATGAATGGGAATAGTTTGATAATTATTGACCATCACTAATACAAGGTGTATTGATACTAGTACACTCCAGCAGGGTTATGTGACGGGAGCTTTGTGACAGGCTATAAAATACACCAAATAACTGGGTTGAACTGAATGAGGCTTAGATATAATAAAGTATATTTATTCCTTAAATTGGTGAACACAGCAATATAGTACAGTAACAGGTAAGAAGTTGCACTTACTTGGGGGTGGGGAATGAGAAGTATCAAGTAGCAATTCTCCAGCAATCAGGTAACAATTCAGATGGTATAGAAGACAAAGGATATAGGGTTGACCACAGTTTATATATCTTTTGTGACCCTATCCTTAACATTAAGTTCCAGCTATTGGGTAACAATTAGCTGTAGCCAATCTTTAACGTGGGAACACATTGTAATCCATGCCCCCCTGCTAGTTAGCTCATGCGCACTAGGACCCTGGGGTCTCATTTCTGTAGCCCCACATTTACATCGGGAATGCCAGCCAGTCTACCAAATGGAATTTCTGGCAGGATACCCTTTGTTGGAAGGTGTAAAATATGACACTCACAGGCTGCTCTGGCTTGAGTCGTCTCCGCCCTCAGATAAACAGTGAGGGTGGTAAAATCCTTTGAACAACACTTAAGTCCTAGACATTGGGTCGCCTCTCTGACCATATGCTTCCTTGTATGCAAAGGAATTTCCTCTGGGTTTTATCCCTGCCTTGGGATACAGTGTTATAGGTAAAATACAAACATATTAAAATATCTGGTTCCGTTGGGTCTAGTGTGTCCAAGCTACCCAGATCTTAATGCCGGAACTGGGACACCATATGGTTCGCGTTCCAGCCCGCTACGACCTTCGGAACCGGAGTTACACAAATACAACTTAAACCGTTTCCTATTTTAATACAAAAATCTCCGCTGTAAATTAAATCACGGTTTTTCACTAAATCCCCATTGAAAACAACGGGCTCCGCCGCCATAGACTTTCAATGGCAAACTGCCGCCGTTGGCGGCTATGGGAATCCGCCGCCATAGACTTTCAATGGGGCATCACCGCCGTTGAAGTCTTTGGGGTTTCTCCGCCATAGCCGGTCAATGGAAATTGGCCGCCATTGGAGTCTATGGGAGAATTCCCGAACTTTCAAGGGGGTCCATACTCCGTCGGGTTGGTCCAAGAGGGTCAAGGATGGTTCTGCATCCATGCCGGAGCAGTGCCTACAGATACCCCAAACCCTGGCCCTCAGGACCCTCCGGAACCGGAGGTATGGATTCATGGTTTTTAGCTTTTCACACTTAGTCAAATTCCTAGGCTGTTTCTGCCGCCGCCATTGGAACCTATGGCGCGACCCGCTCTCTCGGCACGACCCTTCTCGGGGGTCCAGGATACGGGGACCCGGTGGTGGTCGAGTGGGGGGAGGTCTAGGGACTAGGGGCAAAAAGAATTTTATTTCTGGGGGCCCTAGAACTGTAGATTCCCATGCCACTTAACGTTGAACTTGACTAATAAGTGATCAAAGCTCTTTTTCAGAAAAAGTATCCGCTTTGCGGTTTTGCGGTTTGGATGGCAGCCAACTCGTTCCTGGAAAGCGCCGTCGACGAATCTCCATTGAAGTCAATGAGCCCATTGACTTACAATGGGAAACCGCCGCTCCTCCTCTCAGACGCCATCTGCTGGTCTACGAGGGAAACAGGTCCAAAACAGCAAGATCCGCCATTGAAATGCATTGAGCTCTAATGGCGGCCTATGGGACTCTGCAAAATGGTGCCTGAAAAGGCGGGAAAATTACACAAAGGGCTATAATCACTGAATAACTATTAACCCTTGCCCTCCCGGATGGATCCCAGTGTGTGTGTGATGCAGACAGTGATATAACAAGATATCACAATAAAGCATGGGGACATTGGAATATACATTTGCATGTAATAACAAGGGATAAACCACATTTCTGGACTGCAGCCCAGTTAACCCCTTGTCTCCCTGGTGAGGTCAGGGGATGGCCAAATGGGGTGCAATCCCTTTAATACCGGGCCACCCCCTTTCTATATACAAGACGTGATCTGTGTTAAATAAAATATATAATCAACCAATTGTTCCCTGTGAATGGTAAGTATATAATCGGTTTCTTGGTTTTGCTTGCTATTAATATAGGTCAGAGAAACGATACATACTCTGGTATTTAGATATTGATACCAGCATCAATGAAGAGCATATATTTAGTACAGGTGAGTACTTATATAGATGTTAAGCGTATCTGTTAGCCTGTTATATGCATGTAGCATTCAAGTATACATACAAGGCGTCATATAAAGCTCATAATTTCAACCCTTTTGCAAGCGCCGTGTGCTCCCTTCTGGGTGCACTACTTTGCGTCTTTGTCAACCAGATATATATACTTTTTGTATTGGTTGACTTAAATGGTGTCTTATTATTCCTTTTATAAGTCACAATTGTGATTTCGTCACCATTTATTGTCCATGCATATATATATGTGTATATATACTGTATATGTTAGACGAACGTACATTAGAAGCTCTTTAGCTATATCCGTGAGAAAAAGGCTAAGTGTGTGCTCTTAAGACATTCTGTCCGTTTTGCGCTATATATTTCTTTAAAGTACTTATCTCTGCTGCGTATGTATCTCTCAAACCTAGCTGCTAGTGGATTCCTTCACGGTGCACATCTTTGTTAAGCTAGCTAGGAGATAGAAAGTGTCTTATGGTCAAATCAACTCGCAACCTTTGTTGCAATCTTGCTGCTAAACGGATGACAGTGATGTCATCATCACCCGACGCGCATTTCGTTCACTGCCAGAACTTCATTGGGGCCTACCTACTATGGTTCCTGTGCTGCATCTGGTGGGGTGATTCCCGAATCGGAGGTCGACTCTCTATGCCAAGAAGAGGGGATGGGAAGCTCCCTTTACGGCTCTGCTGCATGGTTTGGGGCCCTACGCAACGTACCCGATTTGGATGTAGAGCGGCAGGTTCCGGAGATCGACACCTGGTCCCCGATGGAGGTCCGGAACTTTGACCCACGTTGGGACCGAGCGCAGGAGGCTGTGGAAATGTACCTACGTCATCGCCAGGAGATGCACGAGGCCCGCGCTCAAGCTGCTGGGGCTGCTGGAGCCATTGCCTCGGGACATGCCGGCCGGCACCACCCCAGATGAGTGCAAAGCGATGCCGATTACAGCTCCATCGCCAGGAGAAGAGAAGGCTGCTAGCCGTCCGGCCGGATGAGCTTAACAGCTGCTGCTACCTCCCCGGTGAGTGCTAAGTCCTCGGATTCATTTTCCCTGCAGTACCGTGGGAGAAAAGAAGAACGGAGCTTCCATGATGCTGCAGACGTTGCAGCGACTGGATATAGTACTGCCAGGGGCCGTGGCATAGGGAGCATTGCCGGGACTGTGGACACTTTTATTGCTCCTCTTTGGCAGACCCCAATAGTCTCTCAGTTCCAGGACTATAATGTGCCATTCAGCCCCATACAGCCAGAGTACCCCTTTCTGATTTACCCTGTTAAACCCGTGACCTATCGGCCCTTGTCACCGGTAATGCCCGTGGTTCCCATGAATTATGTTGTTATGCCTGCATTACATGTTACACCTATAGTGGGTGCCTTACCATGGTGGAGGGTCAACGCGAGGCTGAAGAATAGAATGAAATAGAGCGTTTGACAACAGCATGGGGTGTGGGGCGCAATATTCATAAGAACAGGGTGGAGTGTATCTCCGAGTCTGGGAACAAGCGGTGCTATTCAGTAAACGTGCCTGATAGTAAGGGTAATATGGTGAAGAAACCAGATCCAGCCCACTACTACTGAGGTACTGTAGCCCTAGTACCACTCATGTTAGATCCAGGTTCCAGTTGGGGATGGATATGTATGGTACTGTTGTATTGCAATGTATTAATGTATGCTCATGTTTTGCGTTTAGGATAATTCACGGTTGTTGTACAGTATGGGATGTTACGCCTACTGTAGTCCAAGCGGGGCGTTGGAATTTCACCAGGGGGAGAATGTAGCCTAGCCTCTGGCCGCTACTTATTTTCCTGGGCCCTACCAGTGTAAGTTCTGTTAGGTGCAGGCAATGGATGGGTAATTCCTTCAGAAAGGCCTTGTGTGCTAATGCAGCCTTAGAAACATTTGATGTATCCAAGGCGAGGCCTAGCAACAGCCAGAAAGTGTCAGCCTGAAGGGTGGATACTGGTTGGGTCACATGCTGGATATGATGGCCTGTCAGTATCCAGACCTGCCCTGTTATAGGGCAGGGTTACAAGCACAACCCAAGAGTATAATTACTGGCACTTTCCCAAAAGTGGGTGTGTCTCTTTCCTCCCTCTCTGGAGTGAACAGCAACTTCCCTGGTCTCACAAGGGGACTCAGGAGGAGCACCATGAAGGAGGAAACTTGGATGGGCCTCAAGCCTTGAAGTGACCTTCTTAGGGGAAGCAAGGAAAGTGATGTACCTGCTGTAAGATCCTGAACATGCAATAAATACCATGGAAACATCTATCAGAGTGATTAACTGTCTTGGGCTAAAGACAGGTGTCAGTCTGGGCATCCTTCTATCCAGAGGATTCATGCTGACTGGAGGCGCTGCAACCACAAATAAGGTACCCTGTAAATCCTGTCCTGTTCTCCCCACAACAACGCGGACCACTCAGCCCTTCTGTTACCTCACAGGTACGCACCACACCGCAGTAAATATGGAGTAGCAGACCAAATCTCACTTAGGGTGGGTGTAAAGGGGTTACATATATATAATAATCGTAGTTTGGGTATTAGCACTTGCTGTGTATTTGTTGCACTTTGCATTTTTGCCTATTAGATCTAGGAGCACCCGGTTACACCCCCTTTTGTATAAGCAGTGACATGCCTTATATATGGATTATGCCTCTTTATACTTATTTACAATACAGTAAGGTGTGTTTTTGTTTTTCATACACGTTTATTTATTGTGGCATATTGCTGTTTAAACTTCACTTACTTATGCACCATGGTCCTGTTAACATTTTGTGAAAGCGCTTAACATGCTACATTACTTCCGACACTTAGGACATGAAAGGAATGCCACAATATCTTTGTAAATCAGCAGTCCTTGAGAGATTGCTACACACTCCTACGTGATAAAGCTTTATCCCAACTAATCCTTCTCCTGGTCAAAACAGGGTGGTTGTTAAGAATAAAATCACTCCCCTCCTGAGCCCACACACATAAAGGGATCACATCGTATAATTCAATTCTAAACTGGTGCAGCTGATATGTGAAGAACTATGATTTTGGCCCAACATAACACTAATGTACCACTGTTACTAAAACTCTGCATAATGTAGAGGAAATACCACATGATAACATATACTGTATTTGAATGCTTTTTTATGTTTTTAGCCCCAAACATTTATGACATACAAAATGTCACTAGTATATTTTAGCCCAGTTGGTAGGAGGGCAGGAATTGTTCCATATATGTAAGGCCAATCCTTTTACAAGCTGCATACTTCACAAAGGGAGGAGCGCAGGTAATACTGTATGTACAGTATTTATAACATAATGTATGTCTTCTATCTAAGAATGATCTTTGTGCAGCTCTAAGGAACCGTACAGTTTAACAAGGATCCCAGGCATGAACCGCTGTTTTAGTCAGAGAATCACACTGCCATTGCTGTACAGTCAGGGTTGCCACCTTTTACTGAAGGTTAACCTGGAGACAACATTTTTACATTTCGCGCTTACCTTCGGCAGCGGCGGCGTCTCCCTGGCATCGTTCCAACATCCTCCTGGCATCTCCTGCTGCAACCCATCAATATGACCGCGCGGCGTCACATGGCGCTGCGTTGCCATGACAACGGGATGCTAAGTGACATCACGGCGTCACGCGGCATCAAGTTGCCCTGACAATGATCGACACCTGGTCTTATGGCGCCGAGGCATCATGTGATGTCACGTTGTCATGGCAACGCGGCACCTCGTGACGTCACGTAGCGTCCCATTGTCATGGCAATGGGTGTCAGGTGATGCTGTGACATCACATAGTGTTCCCATTGACATGGTAATTGGGCGCCATTTGATACCACACGGCCATATTGACAGGAGTTACTTGCAGGGGAAGATGCTGAAAGGAACGCCACCGCCGAATGCTACCACCCAGAGGTTTACTAGGTAAGCCCAGAGATACGTGGTCAAAACCCGTAGTCTCCGGGTCAAACCATTGGTGGCAACCCTGTGTACAGTAGATACCATGCACATGATTAATGGCCATTATGCTTGCTGTTTTGGAAGACTACAGGTTAGACGTCCACATTAATGGTCCTCTGGTTAGCATATAGGTACAAGTCTCATTTAACCTGTTTGATACTGGAGTGACTTGCAACTTAATGTATAGCAACTATTGGATTCACCTATGTCATCAACTTTAAAGCATACTCAACAATGAATGAGTAACAATCATGTATATTTTCTTTAAACTTGACTTTGCCTCTTTATTTTGATTCAGTGAAGTGGTTAGAGAAAAAAAAACCCACAGGTGGTAATATCTAAAGGAAGAAAAAAATCCTCACAGGTGTAATTATCAGTTTTCAAGACCACATAATATTTTCCTCACGTGTTATCTGTTAACAGGATGATCCAATAAAGTGTACAACAAATCACACACAATCTATATTTCTCCAGAATCAATATGTTTCCCACAGCTCCACACTCCAGCAACATGCATTATTAAATATGGAACAGCATGGCAGGAGTTATCATTGACAACGGATATTCTTGAGATACTGTAGTAACATTTTATACTTGGTCAGAGCAAGTAGGAAAACAAAGGTCAGTCGTATAGGCGAGAAACACCATTGTGTACTATGAACTCAGAACTGTTTAGAATTTGTTTCAGGAAACAAGTTTGTTAAATGTAAAAGAAGATAATTCTGGTTAATGAACGAAATCCTCAAAAAGCACAATACAACTGGCATGCTGTATATGGTTATGTTAATGTTTAATGCAAACAGTCATTTTGTATGTGTATGCTATACTGTAAAGCGACTTGTAAATTAAGGAATATATACAGTACTAAGGGGTAGATCCTCAGAGGGGTGTTCATTTTTTAACGTTCCGTTATCTCAGTTTAACCTATCCACACAGGTGCTTAGTGCAAAGATGTCCTAGCATTTTCCTTAAAAATAACGGATCCTTACAAGGCTTGCTCATATGCAAATCATATGGTAATGGGCAGGTTACCTTACAACGGGGATCCTTGAGCCTCCGGTACTGTTAGCACATGATAATAACGCTACCATATTTAGCACCCTCCATAGGTATCCCTTAGTCACATCCAGATCCTGATTATCATTGCGTTATTTCTTGGAATAGCCTAAAAGCAATGTACTACTGAGTATCGGACTTAACCCTTTCATTACAAAAAGTTGCGTGTGTCATACAAAGACCTGTATGGGATATATGGATCATATAAATGTCGTAAACTATATTATGTTTTTTAGTGATTAAATTAATATGTGTGCGTGAATTAATATGGTATATAATGTAATAATGGCAATGGGAGAAACTGTCAAAAACAATTTCACGGCATTTCCCGAGCTTTCCATTCAAAATCTGTTCCGCGGTGTAAAATCCGGCGGCGGATTGTTCCAGTTTCAATCCGTGCGGGTGAATAAAAAAAAAAAACGCAATTGGATACAATGCGCTGGTGGATTTTACCAATCCAATAACGCGGATTCCGCGGTCCTGGATTGGATTGTCGGTGATAGAAAAAAATATGAATCGCCCTTTTTGCGTCTGATTCGTGAAAATCAACGGAGCAAAGAAAGGGGCCGATCCGCGGCGAATCCACCCCCAAAAATCCGCCCATCTCTAATAATGACTGCAGAAAGTGTGGGTGTACAATGATGTATATCCATACGTACTGCAACAATATGATTTCATATTTCATTTATATTAATGTACTATTAAAATAAACGAAGGATGGTCATTATTACATTATATACTGTACCATATAATTAAGTGAAAAAGTTCATGTGTAAAAATGATACGTTTCTAATATTATAACAAGATTTGCATTAGTTTTTGGTAACACAAATTAAAATCTCTGTTAAGAACGCGCCTTAAAGTTTGACCAATGTCAAATACCAGTGTATTGGAAACGGCAGGTAACGTAACGATGGTGGTTTCGCTAACGGCTTTATTTACTGTATGCACAAGATTAGCTTTGAGAATCCCGGTTATATGAAGGAAAAATAACATCCGTTACCTAATTAAGTAAAATAACATGATTTGCTCTTATTTGGCGCACTTTCGAGGATCAACCTCTAAGACCGACTGTAACTTGTGCAGGAAGAAAGAGGTTTTATGTCGTCATGTCTTCACTGCTATAATAACTAAGGTAGAAATGAGTGAAGGTTGTGTTAAAGTTACCATAACTGCAAGTAATTGTCTCAATTGTTGTTCTAGAAAGTTGAAACATGCAGCCCATATGATTTTAACAATTCCTTTATTTTCAGGAGAGCATAGATCTGGGGGAGATTATGTTCTCCCTATGCTATTTACCTACGGCGGGGAGAATGACGCTAACAGTGATCAAGTGTAGAAACCTCAAGGCGATGGATATCACGGGTTCATCAGGTACGTTCTTAATGAAAACAAAACCTGTTTGTTAAATAATACAATGTGGTGAATAGAAGCAGCAGCAAGCCATATGGGTATAGGTCATTTCTTATTCTCCAAATTTCCTTAGTTGATCACTTGACCTTCAAGGACTAAAGCAGGAGTGGCCAACTCCAGTCCTCAAAGGCCACCAGCAGGTCAGGTTTTAAGGATATGCCTGCTTCAGCACAGGTGCCTCTGTAGGTGGCTCGATTGAGCCACCTGTGCTGAAGCAGAGACTGAGCCACTTGTGCTAAAGCAGGGCTGGCCCACCCCTGCTTTATTCGGTTATGTTAAATCTCGAATAATCTAACTTTCCAAAGTACATGTTATGGGAAAGATTGTGGAGAGCAAATTTATAAAAAAGCTTATGAAGCTCCAAGCGTTTGTGTTTGAAACTTACTTTACTAAACCATCATGCAGCTTCATTCATGTAAGAGGTTGAAGAACTTTGATCACTTTTTCTTGGAAATGGTATTGCAAATGCAGAAGCAAAATCTATAAAGGGAAACGTAACACCTGCAGTTCAGCCTGAGACAAAGTTAACAATGGGTTTCTGATTGCATAATGTTTCTGCATCCAATTATAATCTGCACAACTGGGAGCAAAATTACTTGAATGATTTTTAAAAGGTCCATGCAAGTAACGGCAATTTCTGTTACCAGCATATGTAATTATATAGTGCTTCAGGTGGTGATTAGACGAACAATGACGTGTGTTGTGGTTCTCTCCACCAATGACCTAATGACAACGTCCTCTGATTCTAGATCCCTATGTGAAAGTGTCACTGATGTGTGAAGGTCGGAGACTGAAAAAGCGGAAAACAACCACAAAAAAGAATACTCTAAATCCGGTTTATAACGAGGCCATCATTTTCGATATCCCTCCCGAGAATATGGACCAGGTCAGCCTCTCTATAGCCGTTATGGACTATGATAGGTAAGCACCATTCTCTAAGGCAGGGGAGTGCAAACTGGGGGGGATAAGATTTTTTTTGGGGGGGCACGGCAGTTAGAGAAGTCCCATGCTCTTCCCCAAAGCATTTAAATTAAATGCCGGGGAGCACGCGAGGCCTTTGTAACTCATGTCACATGACCACGTGGCGTTATTTGACGCCGGAACAAGGGCAAGGGGGGGGCACGATCAATGGGGGAGAGCAGGCAGGGAACTGAACTCAGTCGCTTGTTATCATAATGAACAGCGTTTTACATTGGTTAAAAAATGTAATCACATTTATTCAATGGAGAGCTTCATTATTTCCAGAGGGATAAAGAATTCTTACTAGCAGAGACTGGAGGAAAACAAATAATAATTAAAACATTTTTTATTATGTATATTACAATAAAGAAAGGTCCGGTAGAAAACATACAGATGTACTCATGGCTTCCTTGTCCTTGAATGGTGGAGTTTTTTTATACATTGACTATTAACTTTAAAACAATTGGCGTTTCCATGCAATTGTGCCCTGATAGGCATTATCAGTTTAAGGCATAACACCCTATGTATTAAGTGCTATAAACATGCATCGAGGCACACATCAAATCTCAAATATATATATATATATATATATGTTGTTTTTATATGTAAGTAACCTGTTAACAAGCACAAATGGGAGACACCCAATTATAACACGTTGTAACTCTTTATATTGCTCCAAAACTATTCCACACAAAACATGTGAGCAGGGTTAAACTTGAGGAAATCATTTGATATATTGATGTTAATAAAGAGTGTTGCCAATGCCTCTGTTAGTATCAACTATAAGTGGCAAATCTGTACAGTAAAAATAGGGAGTCTGCTAATGGGCAGTGTCATTAGTTGCCAAATTCTACCAGTACAACACCTATTCCCGAAAACTCTACATTTGCTGTTCGTAAGTACATCAAATGTCATTATTTTAATACTACGCAGGGATTACAAATGTCCCCACTTTAACCAGGGATTCCTTTCAAGTACTGTTACCATTTATGATTTGTTTAAAAAAAAGTGCAATTCTTGTGTATATTTTTCTATAATACAATGTAATTTCTCTTCAATTAATTTTTGTTGAAACATTTCAAAATGGGTAAGTGGGCCAAATGTAAATATGTTTCTGCTTCACCCAATTTCACAGGGTAGGGCACAATGAGGTGATTGGGGTGTGCAGAACAGGCCTGGATACAGAAGGCCTTGGCAGAGACCACTGGAATGAAATGTTGGCATATCCAAGAAAACCAATAACCCATTGGCACCCACTGGTAGAGGTATGTATCCCACTTGTTATTAATGCAGAAATGGTAAATGAGCGTGCTGTAATATAAAATGATGCTGAGTACTGTGAAAAACATGTATACATATTATATCTAGTAATTAAATTACTTGGCAAATTAAATGCATAGAACACCATCTGTATAATATCATGTTCTTAGAGGGGACTAAATTACCATAAGATATGTTCATGTTACAGCTGTGTGATACTTCAAGCAAGTCAAATGTTTTATTCATTTTAATGAGAACAACATGAACACATATATAATACAAGACACATGGCAGCTTTGCACTGACTGGCACCAAACCCAGTGTTAATGTGCAATAATGACATTATATTGGATAAACATCGACCATATGAGGAATTTGAATGTTTTTAATTTTGCCAAAAAATTGAGGTTTTGTAAGTCAGAATCTGAGGATTTTCTCTTCAATTTCAGCTGCCCGGTCAGGCGACCAGCTTTGACAGTCAAGGATCCTGTTCGTCACCTAAACCACCTGCCACACCGTAGATAGTGATTCTTCTATTCTACTCTCATGGCAAGTCCATGCAGACAGCAGCGGGTCCCTACAGAGCAGTCAATATGTACAGCAACCAATGTGAAATGAATTCATTGTGCAATGTACAACTTGTGATACACAGTAACAGCTCTCAACTTCTTCAACACCATCCATAAATGGGGTAACTAAAAAGGCTGGGGGCACCAGAGGGGAGTTGAAGCCTACCCAAGAATTATGAGGATACTTTTCGATTCCTACATATAGCTTGTGGTCTGTCACCATGTACATTGTTGTTAAATTTTTAATTCATTAAGGCACTCAGGAGCTGCAAAACTGCATAGTATTATAAGCCAACAAACAGACATTATCAAACGGGCACCCAGCTCCTGAGCACATGTGACACCAGCAGGAACAGTGTTGGTATTGGGTAGACCTTTCCGAACAGTTGGTAATGTTGCTCCCTTGGACAGTGCTGCTATATATAACTGTTCCCCAAACTGACAGGGTGGAACACTAAATTAGCAGGGGTTTCCCTATCTGCTGGAGGGGCCAAAAATGTAACACAATGCAATGCATAGGTGGCCCCTGTGGCAGGAAAGGGGTTAGTGTAATAATACGCAGAATGGATACATGTGTGGACAGCAGTCACAGTTACATAGTCAAACTAGCAAGTTAACGGGACAGTGATTTATATAGTTATTTGCAGATGTTGGTTAAAATCAATTGATTTCAGACTGACAAATGTAACCTAGTATTTGTGGCTTGCTGAATATTTGTCAAATCTGCCAGACCCTAATAATCATTAAGTCAACAAAATCAAGGGAATTTAGAAAAAAATAATCCTCAAGCAAGTATAAGTGCATATATATATATATATATATATATATATATATATATATATATATATATATATATATATATACAGTATATATAATCAAAAAATAAATAGATGATACTGTTCTGTGGCTAACGAAATGCTTTTATTTGTGCGAGCTTTCGAGATACACTGATCTCTTCTTCCGGCGATGTTACAATGAATGAAGCAAGGATTACTTAAAAACAGTGTTTTTAAGTAATCCTTGCTTCATTCATTGTAACATCGCCGGAAGAAGAGATCAGTGTATCTCGAAAGCTCGCACAAATAAAAGCATTTCGTTAGCCACAGAACGGTATCATCTATTTATTTTTTGATTATTGAAGCTCGGCTAACACGGTACTGATACCTCTACATGTATATATATATATATGTGATAAAAAATCACTGGCACTCCAATAGAAATTCAATAATGAATAGGTGCATGTCCCATATAAATAATAAAAGTATACATTACCGCATAGCAGCAAAAAGAGAGACAGCACTCAGGTGAATGAAAATAAATGTATTAAATACAGCACATAACTCCAATGTTTCGATCCCACAGGGGGATCTCCACCCTGAGGAAGATCCCCCGTGTGAGATCGAAACGTTGGAGTTATGTGCTGTATTTAATACATTTATTTTCATTCACCTGAGTGCTGTCTCCCTTTTTGCTGCTATGCGGTAATGTATACTTATATATATATATATATATATATATATTATTTATTTATTTTTATGGTTCAGGGCTTCAAAAACATCATTTTTTTTTATCTACTGAAAATCCTTGTTTGATGTATTGTTAGAAAATATTTTCTAGGTATGATTTTCTATAATTTGGTGGAATTAAGTAGATTTTCTTGATTACTGTATGCCTCCACCCTAGACATGAAAACTATAAAACAGTTCAAAGTGATTAAACAATTAACTACTGTTGAGCTATATTTAGTAATGATATTTGCAGCCGTGCAATATAATAGTGTCATATATGAGACATTATATTGCAGTAGGGTGCTACACATAAAGCCTCCACGTTGCAAAACTGGTGCAAAAAGTAGCACTATATTTCCCTGATTTTTGCACCGAAATTGGCAAGCTGTAAGGCACACTTTCCTTTGACTAATTTGTCTTGCTAATTGACCCTCATCTAGTTTGATCAATAAAACAATTAAAAGATGCATTGATATGGTTAAACATCCAGAAATAACATATTTGAAAAAAAAAATACTGGTGCTAAGGCCAAAAAAAATAATGAAGATGGAATGTAAGGACGGCCCATAGTGCCACTGGAATAATGAGATTAGAAAAAATAAGTATACCCCCATAGATAAATAAAAAGGCACCCTAACTTGAATTGGCTGTAAATCTTACCACTGCATGCTAAATATGGCATTGTCATTGTAATAAACATTGCCATAAAGACGCATATAATTCAAGGCTCCTAAATGCTGTAAACTATCCTCCCTGATTGCAGGATTAATTTTTTTATTTATCTGATCTGGGGTATTACTCTGTGTTGTGTTTTAGCCGACGTTGACCTGAGTGTGTGACACTTTCGGGTAATAAATATGGCCGTCACCCAAAGAGCCAAGTAGTATGGGTAACATTGCTATGACATGCTCCATTCTGCGTATTCATTGTCTGTCATGGCTGTTGCATATGTTTGAATAAAATGTCCCGATCCCATGTGTCACGATCTAACAGTGATAAGGATTGTTCAGGCAGCTCACACAATAATGATGAGTGTTCTGATTGGATAATAAAACAGAACATTCTAATTGGCTCATGGATAGAATGGAGCATTCTGATTGGATAATACAATGGAGTATTCTCATTGGATAATAGAATAGATCATTGTGTTTGGCTTGTAGAATGAAGCATTCTGATTGACTGATAAAATCCGAGATTCTGATTGGATAATAGAATGGGGAATATTTAGGATTGCTAGTAGACGGACACAACTTCCAAAAAGATGTGGCCGTCGCTAATGACCACATTAAAGTAATGGGAAAGTAAGCTTTATTTGCATGCCATTTGCGTAAAATGGAAATCCTTTGCTGCAAAAAAGACCATCAACGTATTACTCTGCAGTTTATAGCTGGCCCCTCTGCCTATTAAGGGGTTAATTCAAGGAGCACCTCAGGTTGCATTCAAAGCACCTTTACCATAAAGGGGATGGGTTCCCTTAAGTATCTCACATTCAATGCACCTTTGCTTTATCCTTTTTTAGTTGCACGTGTACAGAAAATTGCATTGAACAGAACTTGTTCGCCATTCAGTACATGTACAATTAATAACATATTCTAAAATTAGGAATTGCTGTCACATTTGCAACAAAACCACCCCCCCCCATTGAAACACCCAGTTTGGCAAAAATAAAAAATATAAATAAGAAAGACATTTTGCATTAGTAAAAGTTATTCTGGGAACTTGGTCACTAATGTGGATTACATACGTTCTTTATTCCTGCTCATGACACTTTATTTGAATGTAATTGGTATGCATGCATAGTGTGTGTCTTAACATCAAGATACTTGTATCAGCAATATCACAAGACTGTTATATACTGTACGCCAGCTCCACTTAGTGTGGGTAGGTTAACCAATACAGGATAGTATTAAAATAAGACACCGTTTATGTGGGCCACTTGTACTATACATTAAGTGACTAAGCAAGCACAATTTATATCATGTTTTCATTGTGTTTATATTGCTGGACTCCACTGGAGTTGTGTTTGTGTTACTCTTTGATTCACCTCTTTTCTTTTGAAAGGGTCTGTTACTATTTATCACTTAGCCATGAAACATGACATCTTTAACCTTTTAAATCCTACAGTAGCTTCAAATGGCAACATACAACATACGAATATTAATACATTAGCCATTAGTATTTTGCATTGTTTTATAGCACTAACCATATGCTCAGTGGTTTACAGAGTAAGCATGGAGATTGATTTAGTGCAGTAATGTAAATTATTGCAAAAGTACTCACAGTGTCCACATGCTACTGGACTTTACCTCTTTACTTAATCCAAGACTTGCATTAGGCCTATCTTAACTATATATACAGTTTAGTGGGCACAATATATACAGGTACAAAGCCAAATTAACACAAGGCAACCTGAATAAGGTGATAAAAACAACATTGCTATTTTACCATATCAATCCCTGCCCTGAAAAGTCCAATGACCCAGTGACCGAGGGACCAAGTGATATTCACATAGACCCCTATGGAGGGTCATGTTAGTTAATGTTAGAGATGTTAGCATAGGGTCTGTATTAACTCCTTGGTAGACTTTAGGTGCAGTGCCGTCTTAACGCATGGGCACGCTGGGCAGTTGCCCGGGGGCCCCATGAGCATAGGGGCCCCATGCTAATCTATGCACAGACCAGAATTTAACACTAATTTTCCGCTCACCCGCCTCAACATTCAAATCTCCCGCTAACTCGGTAGAAGGAGAAAAATGAAGACTTGTAGCGGAGAGTTGGCATGTCTGCATTCACGAGACAAATTTTGCAGGGCCCAGTGCACTGCTTTACCCGGGGGCCTATGATGCTGTTAAGACGGCCCTGTTTAGGTGTCAGAATCATGGGTTTAGAAACCAAACAGGCGGCACTCCAGGGGCCTTAGTGAACACATTTAATAAAGGGAGATCAATGCTTTGGACCTACTTTATTTAATCAAAAAGCAGAAGAGTAGACATGATCCATTAATAAATGGCCAGGACTGGCATATGTTGTAGGGCAGGGATGCGCAAACATTTTTGACAGCGCCCCCCTACCTACTTGCGCACCCCCCCCATACCCGCCTTACCTTTTCTCTGGCTTTTTCTGATGTCACGACGTCATGTGACGTCGCGTTGCCAGAAGCCACCGGAGACAAGGTAAGGGACTTACAGAAGCCTCGCGTGCTACCCCGGCATTTAATTTAAATGTTGTGGGGAAGAGCGCAGGGCCTCTGTAAATGCTGTGCCCCTCCCCCCCAAAAAAATGTTGCACACCCCCAGTTTATGCTCCCCTGTTATAGGGCATTGTCACTGAAGTCAGGAAATCCAGCACCAACGTCGTTGTGACCTTGAGCTAGTTCCTCTGTTTTCCCTAGATGCAATCACCAAATACCGAATTCAACTGAAAGCTCCTCAGAGCAGGAACTTCTCAAGCATTTGGAAAAACACTTGTGCTCAAAAAGTAGCCCACCTTAGATACATGGGAGATATGCTAATGAAATATGCAAAGTATATTTAAATGACTAACACCCCACACCTCCTAAAAGATTTCCAGACTTATACTGACAAACCTAAGGCCCCTTGTGATGAACCGCTCATCGTCATAGTGTTAGGCCCACCAGGATCAGAACCCACAATCTCTGCTATTCAGAGCAGCAGCTCTAGCATTGAATGGTCTCAGACACTGGCACCTCATACTCTACTGCTCACACCTGGGAGTGGTCTACTTTTAAAGAAAGCCAGGAGAGCGTCCATGAATATGATTGGCTAATACCACCATTAGGTAAGACCGGCATAATGCGAGTCATGTTAAGCTAACACAAGGCAGGGCTAACTTAACATGGCGTTAAGCCTATTCTAATGAGATAACAAGCGGCCGTTCTTTTTGCATATAATTAGCTTGGTGGATGCCCGTCAGGGAACATGATGTCCACTCTGCCCCTAATCGTGCTATGTACAGCACTGCATACACCATCAGTACTACAGTACATACAAATACACAATCAGTTTGGCAAGTTGTCAATATTTTGGAAGCTTCCGAGATTTCTCCTCTCTTCCTCGGGTCAGCAATACTGATTTGCAAAGATTTAACACAGATGTAAAATAAAAAGAAAAACAAGATAACCATCTAAGGCAGATGATGCAGAGAAGGAATAAACAGACAGGGCAATACATGGATTCTTTTAAAAAAAATGTATGTGGAATCTTTGTAAATCAGAATTGCTGACCTGAGGAGGAGAGGAGAACTCTCTAAAGCTTGTCTTATTGTATCTATTGTTAGTCCAAATAAAAAAAGGCATCACTTAATACTGAAATATTATATGTACACTCCGAAGCTTCACAAAAGAAAATCTGAAATAAAAGGATACCCATATTTTCAGAAAAGCAGTCCTCTTTGATTTGTGATTCCATTTCAGACGCATCAGATTGAAGTGCATTGAGATATGTTAGTGATCCATCTGGCTTCTCTCTGAACTGAGGAAACCCTAATTTAAAGTGTTATGTGTAGTATAAGGTGGGGAATGGACCATTCCATGCTTTCACAAAAGAAGATGAAGCCAAAGTGATTACCAATAAATGTCATTAATGATATCGCGAATCAAAGAGGTCTTAGGAAATCAAATGTGGATATCACAATTATTTTAATTCAGATTTCATTTTGTATAACATGTGCATATGCATGTGTTAACAAAATGTTGCTATATGTTACACATTGTGTAATCTGCCTGTGCAGCATAGTAACATCTTCTCCACGATTATTTACAGCATTTAATCTTGTAGCATAAAAACCCAGGACACACTTGCAAATTACATGTAGATTGCAGAGCATCTCACCTGGTTACTTCAAATAAAAATAGGGCCACATTTGACAGAAAAATGTGCACACTTAAAAACAAATGCAAAGCATTGATATAGATATTCAGCATAATGCCATAAGACACCTTGCAGCAGCTTTCAGCACCTTGCAGCACCGGACAGCACCTTGCAGCACCGGACAGCACCTTGCAGCACTGGACAGCACCGGACAACCCGTTCTAGTTTGTCGAGTAAATGGGCTGGGAAATGTGTCCCGCTGCTGCAAGGTGCCTTGTGGCAAAGCACCATGTAATAAATAGAAGGCTATGTCCTATTGGTAAAGTAGAAATGCAAAATAAAATATAAATAATAAAAATCACTACAAATGGTCAATGTGTACCATATATGTTTCACAGCATGTTGCGGCAAACATTTTTACATTCTTTATATGCGCCAACTATAGACGTATGTTTTCACATTTTAAACACAACAGGATACACATACTGTAAGTAGTCCTTCCATCTGACAGACAAGTGAGCAAATCATTCATGATAATTAAATAAAACGAAGCCTTATAAGTAAGTAAAAGATTTCTCCAAGGGAAATCCGGAAATTCATCTTGTATGTTAGGTTTGTGAAATAAACGCACTCTTTCCAATACAAAAAGCAAAGAAGGGCAGGGAGCCGTGTTGGTCCTTTCTTCCATGTAGTAACACAGGAGGGGGAGGCAGGAGGGGGTATGATACCTTTTATTGGACCAACAAGTAGTTGATATGTTACAAGCTTTCGAACCTCTCAGCGTCAGGCTTACCCTCTGAAGGATCCTGAGAGGTTGGAAAGCTTGCAACATATCAGCTACTTGTCGGTCCAATACAAAGAGAAGACTTATCTTGTAGCACCTTCTTTTCACATCTCGATCACCTTACCTTTAATGTTATTTCTTCATCTCTTCACGGTCAGATGGGTAATGAACTCCATTCCCTATCCAACAGTGAAGCGGTTCATAATTAATTAGCATGTAAATATACGTAGGCTTGAGTAACTGTGTTAAATTGTAATCAGGATTACCTGCTTTTAATGGTAGATCCACCAAATGACAATAAAGATAGTCCATGTTCTCCTAAATCCTTAGCTGCAGGATGGGTGTGCAATGTGCGCCACGCTGTCCTATCCTACAGCAAAGGGATGAAAGTGCGTTCACTACCTTATATGAGGTCATGCAGGCCAGTTGAACGGCAGCGTTCAACCTGCCATGATGGAACATACTGTACATTGTCCGAGAATAAGGCAGCAGACCAAAGCAGGAAATATATGCTGAATCATCCACAGTGGATGTAGTGGTTTGCTGACTATTCAGCTTATTGTCAAATAAACTCAGTGTTTTCACCTGCCAAACTATTTTTGACACTTGCAATGCCTTCTGCAAAGTCTAAGAGAATATATGACTTGAATGTTTTCACGAAGTACTTCACCAGGTAGCCCGCATTGGCTGCACTGTAAATGGGAACTCAAGCATTCATTTTTAACAGTGCCTCTATTTGCCTTCCAGGTGTACCACTTTATGTAGCCCTGTTGTGCATCAAATGACAAGCATAAGCTTTCAATTTCTCAATCAAAAATCAAGCAAAACTCGTTTGATAAGAAACAACAGCAAAGTATTTCTGAATCTAAGAAATTATGCTATTTTGTAAAAATTTGACCTCCTTCCAAATATATTTTTTTCATACGTGAGTGTTGTGCTGCAGGGATTGTGTGTACTTGTTTATGTAGAAATATCAATTGTGAACTATATATTTAAGACAGCATTTGTGTTGAACGGAAAACTTTCTAGGTGAAATATTTAAAGCAGCAGTTTAACTTGGCCACATGTGAGTTACATTGTATGTTCTAGAACTACATTCTTGAAAGATAACCACGCCCACATATTTAATAATGGCACTAAAAACGCATGTGTACCATGCTGGCAGCATCTCCAGAAATAAAGCTGCTTGTTTTATGCAGCAACCAGTGTCTCGGAAGTGTGACAACCTGGTTCAAGACATACCGCTAGCGTCTTGTGACCTTGTCAAATTGCTACATTTCCCTGTGCCTTGGGCATCCAAAACAACACCATGACGTATTTGAGACAGATGTTTGCAATTAGAGATGGGTGAAAATGTCTCGCAAGCTCACAAATTGTGGACAATCTCATCCCAACTTTCGGGGAAAAAAATTGCACAGGTATGAGACACCCCTACAAACCACGAACATATATTACTTACCGCAGGGGTTCTCAACTCCAGTCTTCAAGACCCCCCAACGGGACCCCCCAACGGTTAAGGATATGCCAGCTTCAGCAAAGGTGGCTGAATCAGTGGCTCAGTCATAGACTGCACCACCTGTGCTGAAGCAGGGATATCCTGAAAACCTGACCTGTTGGGAGGTCTTGAGGACTGGAGTTGAGAACTCTTAACTTAGAGATCCTCTTTGAGCCCAAGTTTAGCAAATATTGCCAACAAGTGTGTGTCTCACAGCTCCCCCCCCCTCCCCACAAAATGAAGTAGGTATTGTTTGCAAATCAACAAATATCCTTCGCTTGAATATTTCAGCTCTTCCTTATTGACTAAAAAAAAATGTCAGCAACTTTCAGAAAGTGAACTGTTTCCATATCTCTACTCAATATGACTAAGTTCTGTGAGTAGAGCTGCGTACCTGAGCAGGGCTATATCAAACTAATAAGACGGTTTTACTGTCATCTTTCTGAGAAAACATACAAGCATTTATTTATTTTTAAGTAGATTTTGCCAGGTTAGACTGCTGCATTACAAACAAAAGTGTAACAGCCTATTTCTAGCACGTCTATTATTACTAATACAGTACAAACTGATGTGATTGGTGAAAACTTTCCAAAGTTAGGTCCTTGTAAGGTTTTCCTCTGACGATGTCAGGGTCGTGATTATCTGGAGTGGTATACATAGTATTTTGTAGCGAAAACAAAAACTTCCTAGGGCTCTATTCATGTACGGACGCATGAGTCACGGATTGCAAGCAGAGATAAGAGAGCTTGTGCAGGGGTTAGCCACACAGGATTGGGCAGAATGGGGAGGGTCTGTGCTAAATGTTGGCTGACTTTGGTCTAATAAAATACTTGAGAGTTTTGTATCCTTTTCATTGTTTTCAGAATAATGTGAATTTTTAATGGGGTTCGTGATTTGATACTTTGCCATTGTTAAAGTCAATATCTCCAGCTTCTGTATACTAGAAAAAAAAAAAAAAGGGTTTTTGGAAATTGTGTATCTGGCTTTTTGTATGCGCTGAAACAACCATTTGTGAAACTTGAGCTACGGAGAATATATATACATGAATATATATATATTTATTGTATTACTAATGGTCAATGTTTTTTGCACTAGCCCTTAAAAGATGTATCACATTTCAGTATTTTTAAAATGTCTCCTCTTGAAAGCGTGAACATATTTGTCATTACAGATAAATTCTGTAACCGCAAAACCTCAAAGTTAATTGTCATGGAGTGTACAGTTTGTGATAATTTTTCTACAAAAACAAAAAGCAAACAAAACGAAATATTTAAATATAATTTTAATCTGTTTCATATGTATTTTAAACAAGGAATAAAGTGATTACAAGTTCATTGAGTTGTCTTTATTATGGTGTGTCAGCAACTTGTTATCACTGCTTGATAAAGTAATCATAGATCAGCGATGCAATGATTATACATTTTCTTCCTCCGAACACTTCAATGTTAATGAAAAGTAAGAGTTACAAATCTGGAGGATTGCATTAAATATGCAGAATTATGGATGGGGGTAACAAAAAGTTTGCACCTTTTCTGATTTTTGTTACTGAAGCCAAATTATGCAACAATTTAATACAAAGGGGTCAATGTAACAAAGCAATTTTGTAGTAAAACAGGTACATTTTCACTCTGCATCTATTTATCAAAGTATTTTACTCCAATAGTCCCCTGTCTGCCCCATCTGGCACCTTGGGGAGAGTTATCAGGAGGAGTGCACAGACTATAATGAGATGTATCATATTCTGCATCTCTGCCCCAGCTTGCACCTTGGTGAGAGTCAGTAGGAGGAGTTGGGGAGGAGTAACATTGTGTACAGATTATAATTAGATGTATCAGCCTGCGCCTCTCTGCTCAATTCTTTTTCCTTTTATTTGCCCCCAAAAATCCTCTACAGATGCAGCGGCCGTTATCAAGCCATTTCTCAAATTGGTTTTGAGATCTCTAAAAGGTTTGCCGCAACAGACTAATGGACCATTGGATTAACACAGCAAGGGCCCCTCAGTGTGTCACGCAGTAAGAGGCTGAATCAGTCACTACCTGCGCGCCTCCGGGGGCCTCCAGGTGGTCCCCGCTGGTCTCCCCGCTTGCCTGCGGTTTCAATCCTGTGCATTAAAAAAAAATGTCATATATTCAAATAAATACACCCCCCCTTCCCAATACATACAGTGCAGTAATGGTCAAAATTACTATTAACTGAGTTCAAGGGTATGGAAAAGGGAAAGGGGGATGGAGGCTCCCGCATCAGCTAGTAGAAATGGAGATATGAATGAAGTAACTCACAGACTGGTGCAATAGAGGATATATATGAGGTCAACAACATAGACAGACAAAAAAGATCCTCCTAGAATGCACTCAGAAAGGTAAGTCAAAGTGATATGGTTGATAATTTAAAAAAAACCTTTTAATCACACATATAGTAAAACATCTTGTATAGAGGGAAATGGCAGAAAGTAATCCACGACCAGTCCCTATTGACAAACCAAGAAACAATCTTCCCAAATAAATACACGGGAGATAATGAGGTATGACACTACACCGCCGATATGTGGGCTAGAGAACTGCCAGTAGTAATCACAATGTAACTTCAGACTAGAAAAACTGTTCTATTGAGCAGGTATTCTATTGTCAAAAAATCAGCACACCTAAATAAATGGTATGCTGATGCTGGATCTGAAGAAGTGTGTTAATAGGCAGTTAGTAGGTCAAGAATAAATACCTACATGGATTCACATAGACCACAAAGTATATAGGTGTATGTCTGCTCCAGAACGGGGTGAAATCAACATACAATGTGGAAAGTAATACACACAACATTAAAAATATCTGAAACCACATACATAGCTAATTGCTGCGTGGCTTGATGGTGTTTGACTTTGCGTAGGGCAGGCACAAAATGTGCTCCACTAATGCCCTGAGGCACGGTTCTGAGACCGTATCCAGTTATAGCCTCAGAAAAGTAACGGTCATAAAATGCAAAAGTCACTAAGTAACACTAAGTGGAGTTTACCAATGCATTGCTAGTAATGTAAAGCAAATACAGAAGGACTGAACCATAGTACATATAACATAATATAATGTCGCCAGATATATATATGTATACCCTAACTGGGTCGGCGGCATTAACCCCCTGATAGTAAAATGATCAAAAGGTAGCCTGTCAGGGAGTGTGTTATAGTGTTTACATCTCCGCGGTGTAAATTACCGCTCTCAATAGCAGCTGACTGGCTAACCATAATGTCTACTTAGCTTGGGGGGGGAAAGGCTGTGGTCCGTTCCTGCATCTCTCATTCCTGCAGTGTATAGGTTGAGGATAGGGTGCCGGGACAGGTAATTACAGCCTGCATGTTCCGCTGCTGTAGCCGCGCCGGTATCACCCCACTGCTGGGAGGCGTCCACTCAGTGTGATGACGTCACCACGTACCGCTGACCTCTGACCTGACGTACGTTTTGCGCATGAAAAAGCTGAGATTGCTAAGAAAGGAGTTGGACTCCAAGCCCTCTGAAGCATGCTGGGCCATCTTAACAGCATATAGGCCCCCGGGCAAAGCAGTGCACTGGGCCCCGCCAACTCTCCGCTACAAGTCGTAATTTTTCTCCTTCTACCGAGTTAGCGGGAGATTTGAATGTTGAGGCGGGTGATCGGAAAATGAGTGTTAAATTCTGGTCTGTGCATAGATTAGCGTGGGGCCCCTATGCTCGTGGGTCCCCCGGGCTACTGCCCAGCGTGCCCCTGCGTTAAGACGGCACTGATCCTGGCCGCTGCATCTGTACATCTGAAGTCGCTTAAGTCCAACATAGTGCATCAAATTTACGCATAATCAATTGTTCAGGAGATTATGAAGGAATCTCCGGTTTAATAAAGGCCAGTCAGCTATATTAAAGATTTTTCTATATACAGGAGATATCACACGATACATACATAATGACAGCTTCTTACCCCCAATGGGTTTTTTTTTAACTTTTTATTTATTGTAATCATTTTCAAACAGGTTTCAAGGAAAAGGGGGCAGGATACAAAAAAAAGAAAGGGGAAGGAGTATAATGATATAAACATTTCAATACATTTAAGATCGCCAGTTATATAATTCATTAAAATACACATAATGGTTCACTTTAGCTTTAAATACATAACAGTTTTCACTACTGTATATGCAACTTTTTCATCATTGGGTAAACACTTAATCAATACTATGTTTTAATGATTAGGAATAGTTAGAGGCCATCCCAGGGTTCCAGATCTGACAAACTGTGTCCCCGATCCCCTTAACAATACACGTAAACCTTTCCATTAACATGATTTCATTGCTTTGCTCAAAAATAAGTTCCATTAGTGGAGATTGCACTGGTTTCCAATGATTAGCTATGGTGCATTTTACTGCAGTGAGAATGTGAGAAATTAAAGCTTGGGTGTTTTTAGTGATATGTGGGATATAAAAATGTAAGAGAATTAAACAAGTGTAGCCCCCTTTCCCTATGCCTAAGGGAACTACGCGTGCTGCTGTACCTGTTTGCTCAAAGAAGGCCTAAGCCTCCGCCTCTGGGAGCCTGGGGTGAGCTCTTTCTCCTTGCAGTGCAGCGCCTCCACCTATGAGGGAACCCAGCGGGGGATGACCCCTCACAGGAACCGATATACAGTAATAAGTAATACACCACACAATGTATATAACGTAGGTTTACTGTACACACATACTAACACAGATAACATACAATAACTGTACTCACAGTATTAACCCAGTGACCCAACACGTGGTGGTTCCCCCAAAGTACTAAGGGTGCTATGGCACCAATACCCCTGGTGTCCTGTCCCAGCAATTCCCACCCAAGTGTGAGGTAGCTCTACACCCTGTGGATGTAGGTGCACGTTGGGTACATGCTTGGGTACTCCAATACCCAGGTGCAGCTTGTTGCAATGGGTTTGAGCGGGTCCCACATAGCGGGGCCTCCAACACAAATGCCCTTTTTCCTAAGGGTCTTGATCCTCATTGTGAGGTGAGCTCCAGCCGGAGGGTCTCACCTGAATGCTCTGGGGGGCCTGATCCCAGGTCGCAGAGCACTGCATGGCCATCCGGTCACCGGTGCAGAAATATCAGTAAGGGGAAGAGTACCTATCTGGGGCCTTCCATGCAACACTCCTCTACTATGGCTCAGGGCCAAACTGGGGCCTAGGGGGCAAGATCTAGGCCTAGGCCAGGAAACACTGCTCCCTGGACACTACCTTCTTCTTTGCCTCCTCCATCCAGACTGGTGCGCATGCTCCCTGCACGCGAAAGATTTCCTGTTTCCCCCCTTGCTCAATCCTATTGGCTGGGCAGTCCCATGTGGTACAATCCCTCCCTCTAGGGATTCTGGGACTTGTAGTTCCGCGGCTGCAACTGCTGAGCTATCCTAAGATGGCTGCCACCTCCTCCACTGCGCATGCGCGCCTCGCTGCACTGCACAACTCTCAAAATGGCTGTCCCCACCTCCCGATTGCGCAGAGCTCCAGGGAACCACTGATCAGCTCCCTCGCACCGGAGGCAGAGTAGGGGGACTCGGCTACACAAGGGTCATGTTGATTTTTTACTTTCACTATATCTTAGATTTATTTATTTATAAAATATTTTACTAGGAAGTAATACATTGAGAGTCACCTCTCGTTTTCAAGTATGTCCTGGGCACAGAGTAAAACAAATAATACATGGTTACAAATACAGTTACATAAATGAACAGGGTATACATTATATACAAGACATTGCGTGCACAGTTAAAGAAAATATATATTATGAGCGTATGAAACAGTTACAGACCAGGTTAAAATGTGAGACAGACTTAGATTTGAAAGAACTTAAACTGGTGGTGGATATAAGAGTCTCTGGAAGGTTGTTCCAGTTTTGGGGTGCACGGTAGGAGAAGGAGGAACGTCCGGATACTTTGTTGAGCCTTGGGACCATGAACAGTCTTTTGGAGTCTGATCTCAGGTGATAAGTGCTGCATGTAGTAGGGGTGAGGAGCTTGTTCAGGTAGCTGGGTAGCTTGCCCATGAAGAATTTAAAGGCAATGACCTTTAATATTTGAGTCCAGGTTTGTGAGATTATCAGAGGCCTTGACCATTAATATCCCAGATACAACCCAGGGGTGTCTTAGATCACATGTTTCTTATACCTGTCTGGACACATTCATTACATACTTGGGAATTCAAATTAATACAGTTAGAATCTGATTGATTTATACCAAGTAAATTACCCCCTCTCTTTTTTGCTTTACAGAAGGACTTATCCTCCTGGGGTAAAATATTATGGCTGGGGTGTATTGCCTCAGTAAAAATGAACATTCTCCCGCGGATTTTGTATTTCTTTCAGACCCTCTCAAGTCAAATTTCTAGTAGAGCATTAAATACATTTCAGACTAAAGTTGGCCAATTTGTCTGGGTGGGGAAAAAAACAAGGACCTCGGCTAAAGTTCTCCAAAAACCCACCACCCAGGGAGGTTTCACCCTACCGCGTTTCTCATATTACTCCCCCGCATCTCAACTCTCACAATTGCTGCCATGTCACAGTCCCCAGGGCTTTAAAAGATGGATGGACATTGAAAATTCCTTGGTTTCACCTCTGTCCGGTCAGAATTTGTTATGGATCAGGAAGGAGGCCAGGCCCAAAATAAGACATAATATATTCACTATCGGTCACTCCGTATGGATTCGGGAAAAATGGGCAAGCTAGACCAAACTCTCAGAATATTCATCAGTACTAACGCCCTTTCTGGGAAATCTTGGAGGGTAGCGGGTGCCACCAGACTGATGTCTTCAAGGGAGACAATCTTCAAAGCTTTTCCGATATTCACACTCTTCCCCCTGTGCTGAAACAGGGATAGCCTTAAAACCTGACATGCTGGTGGCCTTTGAGGACTGGATTTGACCACTCCTGGTTTAAACAGTATTATTATTACCACAGTGCTACCAGAGATCAAAACCAAGGATACGTTTCCAACATCCCCTCAACTTGTAACAGTTGTTTGGAGGTGAGTGACCACTCCTCCCTGGGTTTAAGCTCACTCCTACCCACTTTTTAAGTAGCAGGTTTTTCCATGTACCAGTGCAGGACAGGTCTACTGAGACGTTTCTCCCACCACTGTAGAGGTAAATGAGAATACTCACAGGTAGTGTAAGGACCTGCATAGTGGTCATGCCGTGACGTGGCTGCATACTGGTTATGCCGTGATGTGGCTGCATACTGGTCATGCCGTGACGTGGCTGGAGGCTTAAAACGCTTTGGCCAAAGGGTTTAACTAAATGACCCTTACTTATGAGAATACAAACATTTAAGTATTTTACTATGTATTGTGTCACATTGAAGGTAGCATTGGGTCTCTTTATCTTTTGTTGTGTACATTTGCCACGCCCAGTAGTTCTCCTTTTGACACAAATATATATGTGATGTGATGGGTGCTGAGGTTAGAGCGTGCTGGGATTGTGTGCTCATATACTTACAACCATCACACTTTCACCACCAAATATGAGAACGAAAAGACGATTATTTTTACTTATAGAGATTTATTGAGTTTTATACCAGTCATTCGGCTTTTTTTTCTGTGCTGGAGGAAACTGCATGGTAACAATTGCAGTTTATTGTAGCTTTTTTTCAGCAGCCAACACAGAAGCAGTTAATAAACAGAATAGTAAAAAGCATGAATCTATTTTTGGACTTGGTGTGGTTGGCTTGGTTACTAGGCATGGAGGTCAGGGCTTACCGATGTCTCAATCATCTTGCTGCCCTATTGTTGCTAGGGAAGTATATGCTCTGCATATTTTTAAACCTTGCCAGTTATGCATTCTATGCCATATTTAGGACCTATTTCTTGAAATAACCTACGGAAAAAAGACAGGCAATGACGATGTGAGATCTTCTAACTAAGAATATAAACATGAAGTAGTATAGAAGAAAAATTAGAGAAACACACACACACACACACACACACACACACACACACACACACACACACACACACACACACACACACACACACACACACACACACACATATATTCTTAAAGAATTTATAGAATATTTATACATATATATATACTTTTCCTTTAACCTCGACCTGAACAGTAAAATACGCTTGAGCATATATTTTTTTTAAATAATATCCAAATAATAAAATGAACACACTTTTTCACTAATGATATTAATGCCGTCTTGACTAATGATAATCAGTGCAATAAATACAACTTAGGCGAGAGATTGTTTTTAATATGTTCTTTTATTTCTTTAAAAAAAAAAATATGAAATGATTGTTTGGTAAACATGGCAAAGTCTTAGCAGGGGATACCCCCAGTGCCTCTACAGTTCCCCCTCCGACCATAGGAAATAACATGGGGTTTAAATCTTATTAAGACCACAAGGAGTCTACCACATCTGTAAATGTATGTGTGTATATTTCTGTGAACATAGCACTTACAGAAGTAGTAGTACGAGGACAGGGCGCTGAAGAAGCGTTATGCAAAAGGGGGCGTCAGATGTAAAAAACGGACATAAGGAGAACAGAGACACCTCTTGCCTATAACAGCTGGCAGTCTTATACTGTAATTTGCAGTAGTTCCACATCAACATGTATGTGGGTTCACTGTAAATAATGCTATTCAGAAATATAGATTGTTTTATGACATGGGTATATTCAGATACAACCCAATTAAATATGCTGTGAAGCTGTCTTTATCTTGCTCAGGAATCTCTCTGCCCCATTTAACTGGAAGGAGCTGACATCTTCCCTAGTAAATGTATATCAATTCATAGTATATACAGTAGTATAACTGAAAGAGTTCTCACAGCCTGCCTGGTTTCCTAATAAAATATCATTGCAAGAAGCTACACAGACACTGATCTCCGTAGGAGTGGCCAGTTCCAGTCTGCAAGGGTCACCAACAGGTCAGCCTTTAAGGATATCCCTGCTTCAGCACAGGTGGCTCAATCAGTGTCTCAGTCGAAGACTGAGCCACCGATTGAGCCACTTGTGCTGAAGCAGGGATATCCTTACAGCCTGATCTGTTGTTGGCCCTTGAGGACTTGAGTTTGCCACCCATGGTCTAAAGTGACAGCCACAAGAAATACAATGACGAGAGAGCAAAACAGTAAATATGCCTATAGAAAAAAACACTTTGGTTGAAGTGTTTTTCCATTTGAACGTAAAGTGCATGCTGCCTAGCAATAGAAAAATCCTATAACTTAAGAAATAATGTTCTGACTGGCCATAGGGAATAGTCTCTGCCCTAGTAAGTAAGCATATCTTTTATGGTTTCATGCCCTTAAAAACATGCAGTTAATAGCATATTGGTTTCATTCAAAGGCATGTGGTTCATAATCAATAGCATCCCTTTGGGGAGACTCACACAAGTAGAGTGATATGATGGGAAGGTTCCAAGGAGAACGTTGCCAACCCCGACAGGGAACAACCTTCTAATGACATCGAAGCTATTATCTCACACTTTCAAATTGGCAAACATTGGCAGTAACACGTAGAAAGAAAACAAACGGCAACAGAAGTCACTATGATCCTGTACTCCAATTACATATTGAAACCAGACCTTGAGATCATTAACCATCTGGATCAACCTAATTAATCACAAGACTTGAAATACAGACAGAATCTATCTTTCCCCTCTAATTAACTCAGACGGGGCTAGTGACTAGCTTTTGACCTTGTCTTTTAATGTTGGAGGAGAAGTCTCCTTGTAATGGCACTGTCTTTCAAGAAGCAGTGCTAGATGTATCAGATGTTATTGCACCTGTTACCACAGGTTAAGGGACCATGTTCTAATCTGCGAGTCCGTTTATTTGAATGGAGCTGCGCTTCTTCTACACCTGTAGTTCTTTAATACCTTGGCAAAATCACATGGTAGATATGGTCCTTTACCTTACTATACCAAAGACACCCGAAATTCGCGTGTAGACATTTATTAACTATGCCTTTAAAAGCTATATACTGTTATAGGCACTGTTGGTTATACTGTATACTGCACATTCTTCCTACTTATCAATTAGATTGTAAGCTCTTCAGGGCAGGGACTCCTTTCCCTACTGTTACTTTTATGTCTGAAGCACTTCTTCCCATTATGTGTATTGTTTGATATTATTATGTCACGTGTATTACTGCTGTGAAGCGCTATGTACATTAAAGGCGCTATATAATTAAAGACATACATACATATATACAAAGTTAATGATGCATATGCTCATGGGGAAGAGAGGAGAATAAACCGAGGGACTTTCTAGCTGGAGAAAAGGCAGATAAAAGGGAAATATAGGTTAAAAAAGAGCATATTCCCACCCTTATGATTAAAAACTACAGTATAACATACGATAATATTAATAATAGTTATTAGAATATGTGGACAAACCTATTTCGATAGATCTACAGAACATTTTCTTCATAGGTCCCCAAATTGTACATACAAAAAGTCTACTTAGAAGAGTAAACAAGCTTATTTGAAGGCCAGGAGAAGAGCAGATGTTTCCGTCCTTCGACGTATATCCTGATCCGACGCATTTGCTTTGTCTTGGGAATTTCTCTATTTTTTCCTCGAAAACATTTGAGCAAGAACGAGCCACGAGACGTACATCTCGCTATCACGTGTGCTCTCTGAGGCCATCCAGATCTCCTGAGTTATTCATAAATGAGTTGGAGAAGACCCTCTTCACAGCAGTCTAGAACATTTGGTCGCGCCCGTTTCATCGCGACCAAATGACCACTGGCACGACCGCAACTCACTTTGCCACCGGGATCTATCGCCACCGGACGCTTCACCGCTATGGTAAACACCCTAGTGTTAACCCGTAATATTAACACTACCCACGACACTAAAAACCCTAACCTCTTGCCCTAATATCAGTTACATTAACCTCCTACCCTACATGCTAAACCCCTAAAATGAACTCCCTACCGTAACCACTAAAACCCCTAAAGTTATCCCACTAAGCACTTAAAACATACCTTATTGTAGAAGCGGTTGGCTGTGCTGGAGGATCCCTCTGTGGTTGAACGCCGACAGTCATTTGGTCGCGGCAAAATGGGCGCGACCAAATGTCTCATTCCACTTCACAGGTTTCGGGCTAGTAGTAAGTGATGTTCATTTACTTTTCGAAGATACCAAATACTTGGTATTCTATCTGTATTCCGCATTGCGCTAGCATCTTTACCATAGCGGATACATAGTTACATGCTTATATACATACAGTTACATGCTTATATACATACAGTTACATGCTTATATACATAGTTACATGCTTATATACATAGTTACATGCTTATATACATAGTTACATGCTTATATACATAGTTACATGCTTATATACATAGTTACATGCTTATATACATAGTTACATGCTTATATACATAGTTACATGCTTATATACATAGTTACATGCTTATATACATAGTTACATGCTTATATAAATAGTTACATGCTTATATACATAGTTATATGCTTTATTGTTCTGACAAGAAAATTACTTGTTCAAGAGATTGATTTGGGTTGTGGATCTCAGCCACGAGTTCACACATGAATAACACCAACACCAGTTGTTATGAGTAAATTTAATTATTGGGTACTTGGCTTCGGATATATTTCAGCATTCTATGGCACTCAGGATACCGCTCATGATGTCATCAAAACCAGGGGACTCCCATCATCGGTTAAGATGAACTGCCTGGTTAATAGTTGTTATTCTCTGATCACATTTGCACTGTGTGCAGTCCTGAGTATACTATCAGCTTTGCCACAGTTGAGAGTCTGGCACATTTCATGCAGGACAAAATGTATCAGAGAACACACACACAGACATTCAGCCAACATCCCAGTTAGGGAGGCAAGAGGGGATGCCCACTCCCAGGGGACTCTCGCTCCCAGGAGACTCCCGCTCCCAGGGGACTCCCGCACATCTCTGGAGAGCTTTTTCATAATAAAAGTAACTTTCCACTCTGTATCCTGTTCACAGCAAAATTAACTACATTTAAGCATATCTGTCAGAGACAAAAATTAACTCATCATTCACCCAGGCCATCAGAAACACAAGAAAAAGCCATTCTCTTTACATTTATATTGGTCGACAAATCACCAAAAAATCTACTCGCCGAACAAAAAAATCTACTCGCCACCTAGTACCACACGTGTGCTGCTTGGGCCAATAGGAGCTCGCCACTATGTTAAATCCACTCGCCCGGGGCGAGCAAATGTATAGGTTTGTCGAACACTGCTTATATACATAGTTACATAGTAGATGAGGTTGATAAAAGACATACGCCCATCAAGTTCCACCTATGCTAAATTTAGACAACAGATACTTTATCCTATATCCGTACTTACAGTATATTGATCCAGAGGAAGGCAAACAAAAACCCCAATGAAATATCATCCAGTGATATCTCATAAGGGAAAAATAAATTCCTTCCTGACTCCAATAATTGGCAATCGGATTACTCCCTGGATCATAATTCTTCCCGTGTATACATATTTGCTATATCCCTGTATACATTCCCTTTCTAAAAAGATGTCCAATCTTTTTTTTGAACAAATCTATTGTATCTGCCATCACAGTCTCCATGGGTAATGAATCCCACATTGTAACTGCCCTTACTGTAAAGAACCCTTTCTTTTGTTGCTGGTGAAATCTCCTTTCCTACAACCTTAAGGATGGCCCCGAGTACTTTGTACTGCCCTTGGGATGAATAATTATTTTGAAAGCTTCTTGTATTGTCCCCAAATATATTTGTATATAGTTATCATATCCCCTCTAAGACGCCTCTTTTCTAATGTAAATAAATGTAATTTAGCTAACCTCTCCTCATAAATCAGATTTTCCATCCCCATTATTAATTTGGTGGCTCTTCTCTGCACTCTCTCTAGTTCCATAGATAAGCTGGATGTTTTGTTCTGTGTGGTTAGTGACTCACTTTCACAGGATTGGAAACCAGTTTCTATTCCAATACAGCCAACAGTGAACACAGTAGAAGTGTTAAAACAAAGTATTATCAGAAATCTTTTGCCTTCAACACTGAGCTGCCACGATTAGAGTGTGTATGAACCTGCATATTATTTCTTGATTACAATGCTGTTAGAAAGTTCCTATTTTGTAATAAATTTAGTATAATGCTTTTTGTAGAATTTAATCTACAAACTTTCAATCTTTTTGCTTCGTGCCTGTTATATATGTGTAACACCCCACCCCCTAAGGGAGATTGATAGGGTGTGCTGGGGTGCTGTTTAGCTCACCTGTAATCTTACAGGAGGTCTGGGTTTCCGCAGATGTAATGATGGAGTAGAACAGGTCAAGCTTTCAGGCAGTCATCTCTTGGTACAGCGCCTCCATCCTGCAAGGCTCCTGCCAGGGACAGGAGTGCTCCCCGCACCGTCTCTCACAGTAACACACTCCACACCAGCAACTCTACAACTTGCTTTTATTAGAACCAGCACAGTCTTGCCACACACCGGTCCTTCCTTTGTTCCTTCCCTGGAATAAGCTCAAGGGGCTTGAGGCCCCAAAAGCCCTTCCTTAGCCCCCTTAACCCCTAATGGGGTAAGGTGGAGTAGCTCCCACACCTCAGTTTGTCTTAATATAACCCCCTTTTATTCTCTATTTTAATATAATTTTCTTTTTATCTATTTCACTCTCTCACTTAACTCACTATCACTCTATTTTCATATAATGTTTATTTTTATTCCCCTGTTTACTCCCATTTTCGTTGTTTCTACTCCCGGTTACGTCATGTATGTATAAAGTCTTCTAACAGTCTCCCTGTCTTGTCTAACTGTCTTGGTTTAAAATTCTCTTAGGTCCCTTTAAATTCTAGAACTTACCATGTGCTTCTGTCCCTACTCTATGGGGATACAAATTTCCGGACCAAGTCTCCGCCGGCGATCCTCTCCTGCAGCCGCTCTGTCTCTGGAAACTCAGCTGTCGGCCGCTTCACCAAGGTAAGTTAATTTAAGGGTTCATTCGACAGGTCCCGGTGGCAAGACGAGTTGCGGTCTAGTGCCAGTAGTCATTTGGTCACGGTGAAACGGGCACAACCAAATGTTTTAGACTGGTGTGAAGAGGTTTAAGATTAGGGGTTTTTAGGGTAAGGTTAGCGGCTTCACCTTTTCGCCGAAGTGTCGGGCAGCGAAAGCTCCCTGCGTGCAAGGTGTGTGGCGGCTAGACGCTGCAGCGATTTGGTCGCGGCCAAACGGCTGCGATCAAATGTCCTAGACCATCCCCTCTCCTTCCTCACACCAGGGGGATTCTGGACCCGTGCGGTAGCACCACGGCTCTGGACCATCCCTGAAGGCCTCCACCCTTCAGGTAACTTTTGGGGGACATTACATTACACAGTTTCAGATCCTTGGTGCAGCAATATTTGTGAAGTACAGAGTACACGTGCTGTCCAGCCTTCCTGCCTCTCACCTGTCTCCCCTACAATCTATCCTTAATGCAGCTGCCAGAATCGCTCTGCTCTTTCCTAAATCTGTCTCCGCGTCTCCCCTCCTGAAATCCCTCTCCTGGCTTCCGATCAAATCCCTCATCTCACACTCAATTCTCCTCACTTTTAAAGCTTTACACTCTTCTGCCCCTCCTTACATCTCAGCCCTAATTTCTCGTTATGCACCATCCCGACTCTTGCGTTCTGCTCAAGGATGTCTTCTCCCTATCCCCTTTGTATCTAAAGCCCTCTCCCACCTTAAACCTTTCTCACTGACTGCCCCACACCTCTGGAATGCCCGTCCCCTCAATACCCGACTAGCACCCTCTCTATCCACCTTTAAGACCCACCTTAAGACACACTTGCTTAAAGAAGCATATGAGTAGCACTGTGGATAATACTAGACACATGATACATAAAGCTTAGCCCCCTGCAGACGCACTTACCAGAACTCCCTCCTACTGTCTCTGTACGTTCTCCCTACCTACCAATTAGACTGTAAGCTCCTCGGAGCAGGGACTCCTCTTCCTTAATGTTACTTTTATGTCTGAAACGCTTATTCCCATGACCTGTTATTTATATTATCTGTTATTTATGTGATTACCACATGTATTACTACTGTGAAGCGCTATGTACATTAATGGCGCTATATAAATAAACAATAAAGAGTTATGTCTGCACACCTAAACATGTATAATATAAGCAATATACTTGCGGTTAGAGGTGCTCCGTGGTTCAGGGAAAAAACCTGTCTGGTGTAATTTCAAGTATATGAACAAAGTGAAGGATCCAGGGCACTACGGATTTGTAGAAGAGACATTTATTCTAGGCACACACAACGTTTCGAGCGGTACAAAGCTCTTTCTCAAGTGACTATGTAAATAAAGACAGACAATACAATACCATACTTTGAAAAGCTATTTTCTAAACTGATATGGAGTGAAACTGTCGCACAGAATTCACATCTGGTAACTAATTACTGTATTGCATAACTGTAGTTGTCTTTGTCCACAGGTTTTCCCAAGCAAGGTAATGAGCACAGCAAAAACCTGTTTCTTAGAGTTTTCTACCATGGGCTTTAATGTCAGATTCAGAATGTTCTGTATACAAAACCATTGAGATCAACGTAAGTCTCTTTTGGAGACTAGTAGGGGAAACCAATCCCTAATTGGGTGCTCTAAAATAACATCTGTGAAGGCTTATAAGCATACAATACTCAATTGATGGGTCCAGGATGTAAAGTAATCTGTGAGCAGGGTTTCCTATCCCCAATAGAACGATAAATCCATCATGTATTATGTATTAGCAGCAAAATCTAAAACACCGTGGGCATACCACTGTAGGGAGGGAAACCTCTAACCTGACCGGTGTGTTGGTCCCACCCGGCGGTCCCTTCTTTGGCGGGTCTCGCGATCCCAGCGGGTCTTCTCGGCAGAGAGTGTCTGTACTCACATAGCTGCCCTGATGCCGGTGTGCTGCTGTGGGGAGAAAGCTCAGCTGCTCCGTCGTGTGCGTCCGTCCCGGCGGCTGAATGCAGAAGGTAGGTAAGGGGACTCTGAGCACTGCTTGATGATATCAGGCTGGAGGCAACGTGCGGTGAAAAAACTTTATTATGGCATGAAAGCCCGATTAAAAAACATGAGAGACAATTCTCTGACGCGTTTCGTCTTGCGACTTTATCAAAGAGTGCTTTGTGGCAGCCAGAGACGTACCTTAAATAGCCCTGAGTACTTGCGTGAGGATGGGAATACCCACCCCCCACGTTGCCTCCAGCCTGATATCAGCAAGCAGTGCTCAGAGTCCCCTCACCTACCTTCTGTAAGTCTCCTTTGGAATACCATTAGAATACTATTGACCCATATTTCAGGCTCTGAATGTAAGTCGTCATAATAATCTGGAAAAAAATGCGAGTCTTTGGAAGCGTTTTGCATAACGAAGCTCCAAGAAAAGACGTGTTAGTCAAAAAGTGCGAGTTTGACGAACCGATCGGTGATACCGCTTCTAAAAAAAAGCGTTGGACATGCGAGAAGGGCTTACAGAATGGGTACACAGCTCCTGTTTTCAAGTCCCCCCAACAGGTAAGGTTTTAAGGATATCCCTGCTTCAGCACAGGTGGCTCAATCAGTCCCTGCTGCAGCACAGGTGGCTCAATCAGTCCAAGCTTCAGCACAGGTGACTCCATCAGTCTCAACGTCAAAAAAGGTGGGTCAATCAGTGGCTCAGTCTTTCACTGTGCCTCTGTGAGCCACCTGTGCTGAAGCTGGCATATCCTTCAAATCTGACCTGTTGGGGGTTCTTGAGGACTGGATTTGGGAACCACTGCCGTACAGAATAGCAAAGCATGCGAATCCGATCGGAAAGGGCACTATACGAATAGTCCCCTACTGTATATATCTGTGCATCTCTAGTTTTGTCCTACAGAGGATAGCTGATCATTCCCCTATCACACGCAGCACTTTGCAGATGCCAATTTCAATTAAAATACTCAGAGCCACGGCTGGTTCAGCAGTCCGCACAAGCATATCTCCCTCCTCTGTTTAACAGGCAAGCTGGGAAATAACTCTGTGAGCTTATCATCAATCTTCGGGAGCAATGCCCGGTGACAGTGGCCAGACAGATTACTTTCCCTGCTCGGTGTCATTTTAGATTGTGCAGGTTTGAGAAATCAATGCCCCAAATAAGTTGCTTGTCTTTTCCCAGTAAATTATCGAGCTGGAAACTATAGGACTGGAATAAAAATGCTCAATCCTTAAAGTCTAAATGACAAGATTGGCGGCTCTAGCAGTGGTCTTTGAGATTTAGATGTGTCATGTTTGTATCCTGAAAAGGATAGAGCAACTAGAATACCCACCTGTGGGCACATTCACATGTCCCAAACAGGTCTTCCAGCCTGCCTTTCCCTATTATCTCTTAGCATACAGTGCTTCCACTGCAGCGAAGGATTCTGGGTAGTGACATGTAAATGAGCACACAGTGTGGCAATTTTACAGCTATTACTGGAACACTAACGCCTGCAATCGTATATTTGTGGTCAGGCGCTACCTCACGCTACAAATAATGTTGTGACATTGCTGTTCCTGCTTAATAGGACAGTTTGGCCCTGCTTTTCTCAACCCCTGCTCTTGAGGCTGTGCTTAGGTAGGGTACCCATTTATACAGTATGTGTAGTTGTATATTAGCAGGAATTGGCAGCATTGTGTTCCTCCAAACACCACCTGAAACTTTCAGTGAATAAAGATTATCCTAAATAGCCAACCACCTCGAGAGTCCTGCTTTGTCTTTGCAAAGAGAGTGTCCACACACACACACAAATGCAATTATGAATGACTCAAATCAGGGGTGCACCACTGCCAATACCCAGGGCCGCCAACAGCGGGGTAGAAGGGGTACTGGCGCCCCGGGCCCCGTGGGTCAGGGGGCCTGCGCGGCCGGGCGCAAGTTAATTAAATAAATAAATAAAATAAAAAAGTTTAAAAAATGGCGGCGATTCCCCCGCGGTCCCGGCGCGCATGCGCAGGGTCCGCTCCCCCTCCGCTCCCAACGTGGGATGGAGGGGGAAGTACCAGCTCCTCCTGCGGCCTGGTTCCCCCCGCTTCCCCCTGCGGCCAGCTTCCGCGCTCCCTCCGCAGCCAGCTTCCCACGCTCCCCCCGAGCCCACCTCCAGTGCCCCCCCCCCGAGCCCACCTCCCGTGGCCCCCCCCCCGAGCCCCCCTCCCATGGTCGTCCCCCCCGAGCCCACCTCCCGTGCCCCCCCCCAAGCCCACCTCCCGTGCCCCCCCGAGCCCACCTCCCGCGCCGCCAAGCCCACCTCCCATCCCGGGCAGCTGCCGCGGGGATATCAGGGGCAGGAAGGGAAAGAGTCTGGCGGCAAGCTGCACCCACCCAGTCAAGGTAAGTCACTGTCACCCACCCAGTCAGTTTCACCCACCCAGTCACTTCACACACCCAGTCACTGTCACCCAGTCACTGTCACCCAGTCACTCTCTCCCACCCGGTCACTGTCACCCAGTCAGTCTCCCACCCATCTACTCACTGTCACCCTGTCACCCACCCACCCAGTCACTGTCACCCAAGTCACTGTCAAACCCAGTCACTGTCACCCTAAGTCCCTGTCAAAGTCACTGTCACCCACCCAGTCACTGTCACCCACCCAGTCACTGTCAAGTGGGCCCAACTTCCAGCATTCACCAGCATGAAAGAGAGGCCTGCACAGCTGGGGCGAGCCGGGTCACCAGAGGTCTGAGGCCATCCCTAAGGTAGGTAAGTTTGTATTTATTTGGGGGTGGGTGTTTTTTTGTGTATGTATTGTGGGGGGGGGGTTGTATTTGGAGGTGAGGGGGGTTGTCTGTATTTGTTTTTGATGTACTTGGGCATGTTATTTGTATGGGGGTGGGAATGAGTGTGTTGAGGAAATTGGGGAAATTGAGGGATCGGGATTGAGGGACAGTGGGGTAATTGATGGAGGAGAGAGGGAGTGAGGGGTTGTGAGTGAAGAAGAGAGGAGGGCAAGAGTGAGACGGGGGGAGAGATATACATGGAAAGAGGGGAGGAAATAGAGGAGGAGGCACGCAAGGTGTGAAACGGGCTCGCAAGACCGCCGACACGGGGTGTGTGAGAGGTGGCCGGTGGTAACTCTAGTCCTGGGCCCCGGGAAATCTGTCAGCGGATCTGGGTAGAGGCCCCTGCCTACAAAGAGAAGAATCTTATCATCTATAAAGCTATATGGCTCCTATAAAATCAAATTATCCTCCATACAAGGTCCATTGGATTATCGTAAATTGAATTGAAATATATATCTCTCCAAGGAGGTACAAACATTAAACATAGATATATCACCGTTCTACTTACTGCAGATATAATTTTCTTCACCAAAATCAATTAACCTAAAATTGTCCGTAGTCATTCATTTGCGCCTAGAACTGCAGACTTCAGTGCCGAGCAGCTGGTAAAACACTCCATCGGATTTACTTACACAACCACTTAAAGAGCAAGTAATCTGCCTTAAATAATGATACAATGTTAAATGGTAATGTTGCAATGTGTTAGATAATTGAATACATCCTTAAAACATTTCCAGAAATAGACGACAATTGAACACATCCTTTATGCTTTCCTAACAGAGGGATGGCTAAATATCTATTTAAAATACCTCCCTATAGAATATAGCATTGATACAGTACCGATTAACATTATATAACAATGGAACTATCTACATTGTGATACCATAAACACATCAGTATCAAACTATGTGAGTCTCATATATCTACCTATTTTCATGTTTAAAGCTATTGTTATTTCTATATCAGGATTGGAAAAATGTGAGAGAATACATGTTTGATCTCAAAATATAATATGTATATAATACTTGTCATTAATTTCTGCTATGTGTCGTTATCCCTTTTGATAAAATGTATATATTGAATCGCAACTAAATTAAAGAAAGTAACCCCACTTGTCTGCACTCTGCCTCCCTGCTGGATGATGACTGATAATAATTAAAAAAACTTTATTTACAAAATAATTCAAATAAATGGTGTTAAAATTAGGAAAAAAACAACACAGAATAAACCCCACTGTCAGTACTATGGTAAATGCTGGGATCTATTAAATAGGAGAGGTATCTGGGCTACAATGAAGTCCAGATACCCTTAATCAAGTGTGCAAGATAACAATGATAACCCTTATACAGTATATAGGGAAGGAGGGGGAAGGTAGTAGCTATATGCAAGTACGCCTACTGTAAGTATACTGTATATAACTTTCTAGGTTGTTACCACACCTAGGAGTTAAAGTATGGTAAGTAGTGCTCTCCCTAGGAAAAGGCTGGTGAGCCTATTAGTACAAACCAACAAATTCCTCAAAGTGCAGGTCTCCTCTGGGACAGAGGTACAAAGTGCATCTCTACTCACAAGTTCACAATGCAATTCTTCATTTATTGTAACAGCTAAGAACAGAGAAGGTCCATATAGGACCTCAAACGTTGTTCCTCCTCTGTTCTTGGCTGTCACAATATACAGTATGAAGAATTGCATTGTGAACGTGTGAGTAGAGATGTACTTTGTACCTCTGTCCCAGAAGAGACCTGCACTTTGAGGAATTTGTTTGTCTATGTTGTGTTGTTGGCACAAGCAGGATTCTCCTTGCCTGAAACGGTTTCCCCGCACTTTGGACCTCTTCTCAACTAGCCATAAAAATGTCTCTCAGAAGAGGAAGTGAAAGATGGGGGACAGACCACAGCTGTGAATGCCGGTGACAGCATCAAGAATCTTTCACAGAGTATACACATAGTATACTACAGATCTACTCAGGGGGTCACATCGTCTGTGTGGGTCTCATGTTTTCTCTCTTCGTGACCCCTTGAAGGACCTGTTACAAGATATACAGGTTTTCTGTTTTACTCCCTTTTATTTTAATACGCGTTCTGACTTCATCCTGTATGTCATTTTGTCCTCTTTTTCTGTAACGAGCCCTGTGTGGCTTTTGTACTACTAAACCTAAAATTGTATAAGTAATGTCTTTGAGCTCTGATTGAACCTGTTACCCATTGAAGAAATTGCCCACATATTCTGATGTTTTGCTACATTGTTATTATATTTTTCTGGTAGAAAGGGCGGACCCCGAGGACTCCTGCGGTATAAACCCTTAAATTAATCCTGGTGGTGACAGCGTTATCCCTGTACAATATGACAGTTTTTGCGGGGAGGACAGACCACCGGGTTGTTGTTTCTGTGACGGTGCTCGTCTCCAATCAGGAAGCGGACCCGGAGGGCTGAGGTAGGGATGCCAAATAACTGACCAGAGCCCAGGGACAGAGTCCTACCAGAGTATCTGTAATTGGTAAGTAGGCAGGAGGTCAGGGCTGGTGGCAGTGGTGCAAAGTCCAGGCAACAGGCAAAGGGTCAGGGCAGGTGGCAGGCAGTGAGGTCGGGGTCACGGTCCAGGGTCAGCAACAGGGATTCCAAATGAACAGGCTAGCCTCAGGAACACGGAAGGCTCACGAACAAGGAAGGCCCAGCTACAAGAGCCCAAGGTGGACAGGCACAAAGGGAAACATATACAAAGCTCAGACAGGGGCTGGAAGTCACTGGCTACTATTTAAGCCCTTGAACAGGTGCAGCCAATATAGCAGGCTGCCAGGTAAGGGTTCCAGCAAAAGCCTGAACTGAAACCTTACAATTACCCCCTTAAACACACACACACACCCACACGCAGGTAAGTGCGTACGTGATAATATATATATATATACAGTGGTTGACAAATCACCAAAAAATCTACTCGCCACACAAAATAATCTACATAGCCACCTAGTACCAAACGTGTGCTGCTTGGGCCAATATTTACTCGCCTGGGGGTTAAATCCACTCGCCCGGGGCGAGCAAATGTATAGGTTTGTCGAACACTGTATATATATATATATATATATATATATATATATATATATATATATATATGAAAGAGTGTGTCATGTTAGTTTAGAACAGGGGTGGGGAATGTCTGGCCCACGGGCCGTGTAATGCCATCGAAATCATTTGGTCCGGCCTGCAAGAATGGTTTAAAAAAAATAAAAAAATTTAAACTCCCCCTTTCCTGATTGGCTGCCCGTGCTGTCACTCTGGAGATGGAGGGTTGGTCAGCGCACGGGATTTTGCTCAAAAGATGAAATGAGAAGATATGGAACACGGAATTTGTGTTTTAGGTAGCCAAACAGTACAATATAGAGTAGAAAAAAAGGGGTATCTCTAAAATTGTTAAATAAAATTCTTAAATAAAATTGTGTGGTTTATTCACCTATTTGTGAGCAGATCGAAGATTGGGGGTAAGTGAAATAAAATGAAAATAAAAAAATAAAAAAAGGGGTGGTATGTGCGGGTGACTAGCAGGCTTTTAGATGCTTGTATAGCCTGCTGTTGGTCAGGGGTTAAAAGGGATAGTGGTGCTGGTTTGTAGAATCTACTAGGCAGTCTATCCTTCACGGAGTGCTGCCAGAAGCAATGGATAGCTTTCTCACCCTCCCAATGGAGGCTGTATGTAAGTGGCTTCTCTCCCGGGTGCCCAAATTGGAAGAAAAGGGCCGAACACGGTGAGTGAGCAAAATAAGATTTATTAGGTGCAATAGACAGCAAAAACACAAGATAACACTCACGATACAGCTTTGAAACAGCCCAGCATCAGCCCGATCGTCCGGTACTGTTCCTCTCACCAGTGTGTCTCCCGTGATCGCGTCCGACGGCGGGACCGGAAGAGGAGGTCTTACCGGATGTCAGCAGGCTGGCTGGGTCCTTCAGTCAATGGGCTCCGGCAGGGAACTACGCGTTTCGCAGTGATGCTTCGTCAGGTTCCTCTGTGAGGAAGCTGTATCGTGAGTGTTATCTTGTGTTTTTGCTGTCTATTGCACCTAATAAATCTTATTTTGCTCACTCACCGTGTTCGGCCCTTTTCTTCCAAATTGGTGCACCCGGGAGAGAAGCCACTTACATACAGCCTCCATTTTGAGGATGAGAAAGCTATCCATTGCTTCTGGCAGCACTCCGTGAAGGATAGACTGCCTAGTAGATTCTACAAACCAGCACCACTATCCCTTTTAACCCCTGACCAACAGCAGGCTATACAAGCATCTAAAAAGCCTGCTAGTCACCCGCACATACCACCCCTTTTTTTATTTTTTTATTTTCATTTTATTTCACTTACCCCCAATCTTCGATCTGCTCACAAATAGGTTAATAAACCACACAATTTTATTTAAGAATTTTATTTAAGGATTTTATTTAACAATTTTAGAGATACCCCTTTTTTTCTACTCTATATTGTACTGTTTGGCTACCTAAAATACTAATTCCGTGTTCCATATCTTCTCATTTCATCTTTTGAGCAAAATCCCGTGCGCTGACCAACCCTCCATCTCCACTGCAACTACAAGAAGATTCCGGGCTTTATCTTCTCTACTGGTTCAGCTGCAGAAAACAACAAGGGCAAGTATACACTACCCTTCATTTGGTTACACATCACCACACAGGCAGCATCACAAGCCTAAAAAAATAGGGAGCGCCCCAGCCTCTTTTCTTTTTGTCACGTCGTGCTGTCACTCTGCCAAGATTATTTTTTTGGCCCGCTTCTTCCTACAGCACTGCCCCCCTCCCTTCTCTCCTCCAGTAATGCCAGGCTCCTTAGGCTCCGCCCCTCTGTCCTTCCCTTTAGGCTCCGCGGGCCTGCCAGTCTCTCAGCTGCACTGGCTACCTATGCTGCTCCAGTAGCCCATCCACGGGCCCCAGGTAACCCACATGCCCCCTTATACCTCCTCCCAGTCACCTTACCCACCCGAAGGGGGGAGAGGCCTTATTTTTGTGTGTGTTTGCAGAGGTGGGCTTATTATGTGTGTGTGTCACTGTGTGTGTGTCTGTCACTGTGTGTGTGTCAATGTCACTGTGTGTGTGTGTGTGTGTGTCTGGCACTGTCACTGTGTGTGTCTGGCACTGTCACTGTGTGTGTCTGGCACTGTCACTGTGTGTGTCTGGCACTGTCACTGTGTGTGACTGTCACTGTCACTGTGTGTGACTGGCACTGTGTGTCTCACTGTCACTGTGTGTGTATGTCACTATCACTGTGTGTGTGTGTGTGTGTGTGTGTGTGTGTCACTGTCTCTGTGTGTGTGTGTGTGTGTGTGTCACTGTCTGTGTGTGTGTGTCACTGTCTCTGTGTGTGTGTCACTGTCACTGTGTGTGACTGGCACGGTCACTGTGTGTGACTGGCACTGTGTGTCTCACTGTCACTGTGTGTGTGTGTGTCACTGTCTCTGTGTGTGTGTCACTGTCTCTGTGTGTGTGTCACTGTCTCTGTGTGTGTGTCACTGTCTCTGTGTGTGTGTCTCACTGTCTCTGTGTGTGTCTCACTGTCTCTGTGTGTGTGTCTCACTGTCTCTGTGTGTGTCTTACTGTCTCTGTGTGTGTCTCACTGTCTCTGTGTGTGTATGTGTGTGTGTGTGTGTGTCACTGTGTGTGTGTGTCTCAATGTCACTGTGTGTGTGTGTGTGTGTGTGTGTGTGTCACTGTCTGTGTCACGGTCACTGTGTTTGTGTGTCACTGTCTGTGTGTGGCAGCAGCCGCCTGAGGTGATTAAGGACCTGAGTATCAGCGCTCCGGGGGGGGGGAGAGGGGAAAGGGTATAAGAGGAGTTGGGGATGGGGGGAGTATAAGAGGTTTGGGGGATAGTTGTGGAGGGTACCTGCTCCGATCCCCCCTGCTCCGCCCCCGCCCCATGCACTTACACGGCCCTCCTCCCCACACCGGGTAGCAGTTGCGGAGGAGGGCACCTGCTCCGATTCCCCCTGCTCATATTCCCCCCCTTGCGCACTTACACGGTCCTCCATCTCCCCACACTGAGCAGCAGTTGCGGAGGGCACCTGCTCCGATCCCCCCCGATCAGATTTCCCTCCCCCTTTTGTGTGTCTGAGAGAGAGAGTGAGGGAGTGTGTGTGTGTCTGTCTGAGAGAGTATGTGTCTGTCTGAGAGAGTGTGTGTCTGTCTGAGAGAGTGTGTGTGTGTCTGAGAGAGAGTGTGTGTGTGTGTGTGTGTCAGAGAGAGAGTGTGTGTGTCAGAAAGAGTGTGTGTGTGTCAGAGAGAGAGTGTGTGTGTGTCAGAGAGAGTGTGTGTGTGTGTGTGTGTCAGAGAGAGAGAGTGTGTGTGTGTGTCAGAGAGAGAGAGAGAGTGTGTGTGTGTGTGTGTGTGTGCGTGCGTGCGTGCGTGCGTGTGTGTGTGTGTGTGTGTGTGTGTGTGTGTGTGTGTGTCAGAGAACGTATGTGTGTCAGAGAGTGGAAAAGAAGGGAGCCCCACACCCCCTGGTACTCTTTGATAAAGCGCGCCAAGTCGTGCGAAACGCATAAGAGTGGGTCTATGTTGCTTTTGTGCCATTAAAGCTTTTGCAGTTATCTGAGTGGTCCCGGTCTGTTATCTTCACAACTGGGCAGTTGCACCTCCTTACCTTCTACTATATCCTGTGTCAGAGTGTGTGTGTCAGAGAGTGTGTGTGTCTGAGAGAGAGAGAGAGAGAGAGTGTGTGTTTCTGAGAGAGAGAGAGAGAGTGTGTGTGTGTCTGAGAGAGAGAGAGTGTGTGTGTCTGAGAGAGAGTGTGTGTGTGTCTGAGAGAGAGAGAGTGTGTGTGTCAGAGAGAGTGTGTGTGTCTGAGAGAGAGAGAGAGTGTGTCTGAGAGAGAGAGAGTGTGTGTCTGAGAGAGAGAGTGTGTGTCTGAGAGAGAGTGTGTGTCTGAGAGAGAGTGTGTGTCTGAGAGAATGTGTGTCTGAGAGAATGTGTGTCTGAGAGAGTGTGTGTGTCTGAGTGTGTGTTTGTGTGTCTGTCTGAGAGTGTGTGTGTGTCTGAGAGTGTGTGTGTGTCTGAGTGTGTGTGTGTCTGAGAGTGTGTGTGTGTCTGAGAGAGTGTGTGTGTCTGAGAGAGTGTGTGTGTCTGAGAGAGTGTGTGTGTCTGAGAGAGTGTGTGTGTCTGAGAGTGTGTGTCTGAGAGAGCGTGTGTGTCTGAGAGTGTGTGTGTGTCTGAGAGTGTGTGTGTCTGAGAGAGAGTGTGTGTGTGTCTGAGAGAGAGAGTGTCTGAGAGAGTGTGTGTGTCTGAGAGAGTGTGTGTGTCTGAGAGAGAGTGTGTGTGTCTGAGAGAGAGTGTGTGTGTCTGAGAGAGTGTGTGTGTCTGAGAGAGAGTATGTGTGTGTCTGAGAGAGTGTGTGTGTCTGAGAGTCTGAGAGTGGGTCTGAGATTCTTGAGAGTGGGTCTGAGAGTCTTGAGATTGGGTCTGAGAGTCTGAGAGTCTTGAGAGTGGGTCTGACAGTCTGAGAGTGGGTCTGACAGTCTGAGAGTGGGTCTGAGAGTCTGAGTGAGAGTGGGTCTGACAGTTTGAGTGACAGTGTGTCTGAGAGTGAGAGAGAGTGGGTCTGAGAGTCTGTGAGTGGGTCTGAGAGTCTGTGAGTGGGTCTGAGAGTCTGAGAGAGAGTGGGTCTGAGTGTCTGAGAGAGAGTGGGTCTGAGAGCCTGAGAGAGAGAGTGGGTCTGAGAGTCTGAGAGAGAGTGGGTCTGAGAGTCTGAGCGAGAGAGTGGGTTTGAGAGTCTGATTTCCCTACCCCCTGCCCGATTTCTGTGTGTGTGTGTGTGTGCGCGCGCGCGTGTGCATGTACGTGCGCACAGACACCCACCCGCAGTCAGTCATAGTCACCCACCACCCAAGAGTCAGTCAGCCACCCAAAGAGAAGCAGTTCCAGCCATCACATTAGTGGTGAGTTCATTAAACGTTTGACCAAATATAGCAGGCTAATTTTTAAGTTGATAATTTTGGATGGCCCTCGAATGATTTTATAAATATCAAAATGGCCCTTGGCAGAAAAAAGGTTCCCCACCCCTGGTTTAGAATGTATCTGTCATGCATTTTAGGAAAACATTCTGCAGCCTCTTTGCTGGAAACGCTCCCTGTCGAACCTTCTTGTAAGTAAGTACCCATTAAACATAACTATGGACATCTAAATCATGGCTCATCAACTCATTAAAGCAGCAAAACATGAAAAATCATATAATAAATCAGTTCTGTAGTATTAGATAGTACTGTCTGTATTTTTATTTTTAAATGCTAATGACATTTTAATAGGGGACTTTTATGTACTAATCGTCTTTGGTTGCTACTGCAATCATTTATCATAGCCACTTCCTCTTTTGAAATATGCTCTCACACATTTTTTGAGCTTTGGCAACAAAGTATCACAAACAGATCTGTTGCTGTGTTCCAAACAGCAGCCTCTCTATTACTCTGAAAGCTGTAACAATAATGTGTTACACTTAGTAATATAATGTTTCATATAAACTGCAACATTTCACAGACTGCAACACAAAGTTAGAAGGCGGCCATTATGTTAGGCCCACAATCAGGATTTTTACAGATTTATTACAGGAGCACCAAATGATTGTCAGTTTAGGTAAGAATGTAGAATTATACATTGTCACACGCTTTACATATGAAAAGAAGCAAAACAGGGGGAATGTAATATTGCTGCTTTAACGTCACTATTGATAAACACAAAGGAAATACGAGGTTTCATGCTGACAGTCTTCTTTGGCTTTGATGAATTATTACCATTACAATGATCATATTGAATGATATTGATGACGTTTTACAGTTATTTATCTTCACAATTGATGCAATATATTTAGCAGTAACCAGTGATGTTTTTGTAGTGTTGAAAAGTTGGAATTCTGAGCAAAGAAAAACTAATGTATAATCCAACAATAATAAATAATCTACATTAAAATGATACCAGAATGGCCCAGAAGTTTGACCGCACCAGAATGCCAACAGACTTCAAGGACCCTGACCACATGATCACTTAGGTAGTGATCATGACGCATTACTTGATGGTGCAAATGGAAAAGGAGGGTCCTCATGTTCTGGTCGAAGATCAGTGATGACAGTCTCTGAATGAATGTCCGAAGGGCCACCAGTGTGCTGGACATCATGTTGTTGAGTATACATCATTATGGCACCCTACAGGTAATATAGCAGGACAACCATACTAGGAAGACACAATGAAGTTTATTGTTGACCTCTAAAGAACTGGAACTCAGCTCCTGAGTGTTTCTCCACAAGTGCAGCTCAGATGTGAACTATTTGGTTCTTATTGTGCCATTATCCAAGATGTGGCCAAGAAAGCAGCTTAAGAAAACAGGAAATAGGTGGAAAAATAGTGCTGTGTCTAATGTCTCCAAGGTGTATGCTTAAAGTTTAGGGTGAGCCTTAGATATTATCACAAATTTGATCCATAGTAACTATTAAAATCACATTTTAGTAAGATTATCAAAACAGGTTAATCTCAGAGTGAAGTAAATTAGTTCAATCAAGCATAAACTACATGTACTTCAACTTGCAATAAACCAAGCCCACTAAATGTATTCAATCAAAATCCAGCACTTAAAACCCGGGCAGGGTTTCAAGGTGAAAGTCATTACTAATGCAGCTTGCAAATTCCTCTCCAAGTCTGAGAGCGCTAGGAAATTTAAACTTGTAATATCTGTTCAGAAGAGAAATCCTAAAAACAATGTGAAATTCATTTCATTTCATAATACAGTGAGTAACCTTTCACCGAGATGCAGAAAATACATTATGCATTGATTCAAATGATTTATAGGGCATTTAATTGGCAGAAAAGCACATTTAGTAAATTCCATTCTTGTTCTGTTCCGGGGAGTTCATGTATTGTCAGAAGAACTTTTAAACATTTCCTTGGAGTAAAATTCTTTTCTTTTAATCTTATTGTTGTGGCAAATCCACGCCCTTTTTGTGCTGCCTTGGACTCCTGGTTGTAATCAAGTATGAGACTGCCCCCAAGATCGAGGAGCCTGTGATCACGGAACAAGTTAGACCTCTAATTGGAGCTGACTGTTGTTTATCCCGCAACGGAGACGAAGGCCACGATGTTGCATCAGGTGCAGATATTGTTGCAAAGTTCTGCAAGGGTCTGGCGCGAAAGCCACGACCACACCCAAGTGATGTGACTGGCTCAGACTGGAGTTAGGGTCATGCCCTGTCCCAGTGTGCCCCACCTCTAATCTCCACCAAAGGGAGGGGGCGCTGTAAGCCAATAACAAACCACTGTGGAAGACAAGGGAGGAGCCGAATGTGGCCGCCACACCCTCAGTTCTTCGGAGCCAACAAAGACAGAGGAGTTGCCTTGCCTGTCCTCCTACCGCCACACACTTTATCTATGCCCGCGGTGGTGAACTGTGACTTTGCTTATTATCATCTGCCAGGAGGACTCTTGGTAGTGCCGGTTGATGAGACATGATTTCTGAAGTGCCTGTGTCCTAAGTGTGACTTCCTGGGCCGAGACCTTGTCTGGGGAGCTACTTGCTCAAGATGTAGAGCACGCTATCTCACACCCATGGTGCTACAATATGGCCAATTGCCCTTTCTAACCAAGACTCGGCTGACCCCAATTCGTGGGCAGTTCAAGATGAAGCTACCAAACTACCTCAGTGATGGAGGTTCTGGAGGGCCCATATGCTCCAGGGTGTCTGTGCACTTGATGATCGAAAACATTCCGAGATGGTTCCAGACCCAGTCCCGGCAGAGGAACCAGAGACAGTCAGGGTGCCGGAATGAACTCAAGAGAAGTAAGGTGATCACCTGGGGTGAGGAGGAGCCACACAGTTGGGCGCGGTAGAGGAGCTAAAATGCCACAGGTTGATTACCGCAGACGATGGTGTAATACTCCGGTGGCTATCCCCTACGGAGGTGTACCTGCCCTCATCGGGTTCGAGCAGTGGTCGGGCGTCTGTGGGACTTTGCAAGCCGTCATGTACCCCTACAGACCCCGCCAAAGATGAAACCAGTATCTGCGACATGAAACGGCGATGCAGTCCAGTCCCGATGACAGCGATGGTGCGACCTAAGCGGCGGGGGAGCATCCCATTCGTGGCGGTTCCCAGCAGCCAGGTCGGCTAACCATCATCCAGATCAGCGAGTCCTCGAGTTCCAGCAACAGAGCTGAGCGGTGAGAATCCACCTCCTTACTCCCAGCAGGAACCAATGGGGACTTCTGGCGACGAGGTACCGGCCGACAGCGATCTCTATGCGGAGGAGGACTACACACCCATCCAAAGACCGTATGTACACGTACTTCCGGTGAGGGATGTTGATCTTTACCAGGAGTCAGCGAGATCAGCTGATGTCAACAGAGAGGCGACCACCGAGGCGCACGAGAAACTGACGATTCCCGCTCCGGTGAGTACCGTCTTCCCCAGCACAGGCGTAGGACATTTTATTGACTCTATGTGTGAACTTATGGAACGCCAGCAGGTTGCGTCTGTGGTGAACCCTAAGACATTTACCCCTGAACACTTGGTCAGATGCCCTGTCCCTATTCTGAGTCACCAGCCCAAGACAGACGCGGACCCTTACATAGTCAGTATGGCACTGGTATCTAGTCAAGGTGGGCATCACATCAAGGAATATGACCGAGACTTTAAGGCCTCAAATCCTGTGGCTAGTACTCTCCGCACTGCCCTTCCTCCACTCCCTGAGTCTCAAAGCTCTGCTAGGTGGGCTCGAAATCGGTTGCGATCAGTTCTTTATTTTCAGCAACCAGGAATTAGGGAGATTGAGTTTGAGTATAGTTCTGATGAGGAACTAGAGGGATCCTCTACTAGGACCTTCAAGTTTAGGGAAGGTATTCCTCGCAGGGTACCTGGTCGGTGTATCATAACGGAAAATTAGGATTCAGATATTATCAAGGGGAATTGGTATTCGGAGGATTTCGATGAGAATTGGGATAGCGATTGGGAGGAGGATGATAAGTTGGGAATGTCCTCCGATGAATCTCAAGGGTATAACTCTCCTGGACGGGTGGTGTCTATGCCTAGAATAACACCTGGGTTTGGGTGCATAATGTGCTACATGGATTATCGCAATGAACAAGCCTTAGATAAAGGGGAGTATGCTTTGGTCAGACCACCCTAAGAGGGCCTTTTCAGTTACAGTGCCAGATAGTACTGGGGCACTAGTTAGGAAACCAGACCTGGAGCATTTCTACTGAGTAATTAGGTTCTCCATGTTGGGAGGTACCTGGGTTTTTCATGGAATGCTGTGATGTAATCAAGGTTTTATGCACTGTAATACAGGAAAGTATGTATCTTTTGCATTGTGATTCTCATACTGTTGTTATTGATTCTCCTGTTCTGTTTAGAATATGCATGTGAAGGATGGTACCCGCAAATTTCGGCCCCAGTGAGGACATGGGAGTTTTCACCAGAGGAAGAGTGTAGCCAGGACTGGTTCTTGGCTACCAGTCTGCCCTCACTGGCAGTAAGCCCTGGTAAGAGCAGGCCAGTCAGTACTTATCATGGGTTTTCCCCACAACCGGCAGTGCCCTTGAGTGGCAGGGGGGAGGTGGAACCAGGTCTGAGTTCACCCAATCCTGGGTCAGACCTGGTGCCCTCCTCCTGGCTGTACTTAAAGGGAATGCCACCCAAATTTAGTCAGTGCCTCTCCCCACTTGAGAGAGGCAGGTCACACACGGGTTGCCTGAATACTGGCCTTCCCTGTTCCTCTTCCCCTTGGGGGAAAGTGAGTGTGCACCTTTCCCCTGATCCTGATAGAGGATCAGGGAAGAGCAAGGACCATCCTACAGCTGGATACAACATAAGAGACTGCATAGGGCAGAGGCCTGCAGTGACTGCATTAGCTGAACAGAATAACCTGTTCCTGTTTCATATATCTCCTGCCTGGTGTGTGATCTTACTGGGGAAGAAGAGGGAATGTTTATATCGTAGGAGATCGCCTCCATCTAGAGCCTGCGGCAGATGGAGGCGCTACACTGCTAGAGAACCATGCTGGGTATGTACCCCAGAAAACTGCCCTGTGTCCCCACAAACATCAGCGGACGACTTAACCCTCCTGCTTACCAACAGGTAGCATGCACCACACACGCTGTAATGGCAGACTCTCCCTTTAAAAAGAAATATCAAATGAAGAGAGTGTACTTCAGATTAATTAAATGCCTTTCCGCATAAGGACCCCCCTCCCTCCTCTCTTGTCCCCCACCTTCTCCCCAGGCAAGAAATGAAAACAAAGAAAATAAATGTAGGGCTCTTAAGTGATTATATATTTTTTTAAATATTTCCCTACTTGTTACTATTATTCTTTTCTTAAGAGGCACACATTAATTATCTGGCTTAGAGGAGTTCCATAGCAGAAACAGAAATACATACTTTTACAATACATGTATATGTAATTAAAGCAGCTGTGTCCCTTACTCAATAATTTATTATTAACTACTGCAGAACTTTGTGTGTGTGTGTGAGAGAGAGAGAGAGAGAGAGAGAGAGAGAGAGAGAGAGAGAGAGGAGAGAGAGAGAGAGAGAGAGAGAGAGAGGAGAGAGAGAGAGAGAGAGAGAGAGAGAGAGAGAGAGAGGAGAGAGAGAGAGAGAGAGGAGAGAGAGAGAGAGAGAGAGAGAGAAAGAGAGGGGGAGAGAGAGAGAGAGAGAGGGAAAGAGAGAGAGGGGGAGAGAGAGAGGGGGGGAGAGAGAGGTGAGGAAGAGAGAGAGAGGTGAGGGAGAGAGAGAGAGGCGAGGAAGAGAGAGAGAGGCGAGGAAAGAGAGAGAATACCTATTAAGTAATTACTTTGTATAATGAAATTAGCTTACGTTCCAGGTATCTCAGGTGTGTTCAGGTGCTCTCTCTCTCTCGCTCTCTCTCTCACACACACAGTACGATAGAAAACTGGCATAGTTCAATCAGAAATTATGATTTCAGTTCAAACTTTCGGGGTTAAAAAGTTCTCGAAACATATACAGAGCAAATGAATCAAGTCTGCACATCTCTATCCATGACTAATTTATTCAGTAAGTCATATTTGCAAACAAATTGTAAGTCTAAAGGGAATAACCACAAAAATACACATGCCATTAATGGCTCTTCAAAGTGAAGGGCCATTAACTAGGGAAATTAGCTATCACATTTGAAACCCTCGTTGTTATTGATTGAAATATGTGAGCCTATAATGCGTTCTGTTTTTTGTTTTTTTACATTTCAAGATAAAGGACAAATTACAAACACATTTCAGATTAGAATTAGTGTGTGCTTCAGCTCTACCCACTTCGGCTCTGCACGCTTCGGCTCTGCACGCTTCGGCTTTGCACGCTTCGGCTCTGCCCGCTTCGGCTATGCACACTTCGGCTCTTCATGCTTCAGAGCTCTGCACACTTCGGCTCTTCATGCTTCGGCTCTGCAAGCTTCGGCTCTGCAAGCTTCGGCTCTGCACGCTTCGGCTCTGCACACTTCGGCTCTGCACACTTCAGCTCTTCATGCTTCAGAGATTTGCACACTTCGGCTCTTCATGCTTCGGCTCTGCAAGCTTCGGCTCTGCACGCTTGGGCTCTGCACGCTTGGGCTCTGCACTCTTCGGCTCTGCACGCTTCACAAGTTTTGGTTAATACAGCAGGTGTTTTTCTGTCATTATTTAATTTAATTAAGGGCTGCTCTTTTCGCTCTAAAGAAAGTGCAGGGGCCATTTCAATTATTTGAGATCCCATTATTATGAAACGTGAAAAGGAAACAGAATTCAGAAATTAGAGGTGGGATTCGTGGGAAATCCATTGATCTTTAACTTGAGACAAAATAAATGTGAGCATACAACTGCAAAATGTGGAGCACTGACTGCATGTCTGACTATTGTTTATATGTATGTATGTATATATGTATGTATGTATGTATGTATGTATGTATGTATGTATGTATGTATGTACTGTATGTATATCTTTATTTATATAGCGCCATCCTGGTACATAGCGCTTTACAATACACAATACACAACATAATATTATAAAACAATAGGAAAAGGAGTCCCTGCCCCGAAGAGTTTACAATCTAAGTGGTAAGTGGGGAGAAAAGAAGAAGAAAGAAAAAACACAAAAGCGCACCAAGATGAGAGATATATATTATATTAGCAACAAATAAAAATAGTAGTAACTTACATATAAAATTTCTTTAATAATCCCTGATTCTGACGTCTATCACAGGAGTAGGGCATCACATAGGAAATAGATGGGCAGTCTCAGTTCTGGGAGATCAGACCCGCGCGCTGGGGCTTCTCCGTTCTGTCTCCTATCCTCCACGTGTGGAAACGTCGTTTCTACGCTATCAAAAACGGACAGGCATCCTAAGGACACCTATAGAGGGCTCCGGTTCCTGCGCATGCGCGCTACACTCCTCACCACGCTACCACACGTGGAGGACAGGAGACAGAACGGAGAAGCCCCAGCGCGCGGGTCTGATCTCCCAGAACTGAGACTGCCCATCTATTTCCTATGTGATGCCCTACTCCTGTGATAGACGTCAGAATCGGGGATTATTAAAGAAATTTTATATGTAAGTTATTACTATTTTTATTTGTTGCTAATTTAATATATATCTCTCATCTTGGTGCGCTTTGTGTTTTTTCTTTTTTGCTAACATTGGTATCGCCGTCGGAGTTTCCGGTGGAAGCCACATTTGGAGGTGGGGGAGACACCTCATAACACAAGAGCAGCAAAAGAACAGAGAGGGATCAACATTCCAAGTTTAAAGAGCCAGAGCGCGGACTGAACTTTTCATCACTGGTAAGTGGGGAGAATTTATAGAGACAGAAGGAGGGTATTCTGGTAGGGGGTCAAGGCGAGATGTATAAAGATGTTCGTTAAAAGAGGTGCGTTTTAAGAACGTACTGTATTGTTGTAATTCCGACATATCTCTATCAGTATAAACAGTAACTGGAAGATTGGGATAAGTGCAAACAACTTTACAAAAATAATTTATAAAACGTATTATAACAGATCTTGCTGGGGAAGTCTAAGAAAGCGGGACTGATGTTTGAAGGCTGGTCTGTCACAGCAGCGCTAAGAGGGCAGATGATGTCACAAAGCTGTGATAGCAAAACCTATAAGGCGCTTTTCAACAAACTTGTGTAAAAACACATGAAAGTAACAAATATATATATATACAAAATAAACATAAAAATTAAACCTATAAGTGATGTTGTGACGATAGTCCCTATCTATATTCAATATTCTACAACGTTGGCACAGAAATGATTAATTTAAGTTACACGTTTCATCTTAAAAATACATGTGTTTTATTTGTTAACTTGAAACTATTGTGGGGGTCAGGCCAGAATGACCACAGCCTGTTTTATGTTTTGTCTAAAAGTGGGGTAAACTAAGAGCACTTTGATCTGTAAATTGTCAACCAGAGTACCAGATCTTAACCTGGGGTTATCATTAATGGCCCACTAAAATGATATGTGTATATTACAGAGGTCTGGTGACATTACCCAGACCTACCAGAGGCCCTGGGTGTCCTCCTCAAAGGGGACTCTACATTCCTAAATCCACCAATTTGACTAGCATAGGAAGGGGAAAAGAGGGCCAGCATTCAGTCTAAGGTCTGTAATCAAAAATAAAAGATATCCTGGATCGGTGATTCACAAGAATAACACATATATATTTGTGATATTTGAAACCGGGCGGATTAAATGATGCTAAACAATCCACGATTGTGAGGGGGCAAATATCAGATATTAGTTTGCCCCTAAAAATTAGGAGTAGTAATCTGGTAATCCATGAGCAACAGGTTCCCAGAAGTTAATAAGGGGGACCCAGGATGGAAGGGGGTTAAAGCCAGAGAAACCCCACAACGACATCCTTTTAAGCCTGCTGGGGCTTCATCAGTTGGGGGTGGTTTGCACACCGGGGCGGGGGAATAACCATCAGTGTTGTGCCTGCAACCAACTGGGGCATATCAGTGCTGCCTTCCCTGAAAAGAAGATGCTTGCAACTGTCTCTGGAGGGGATCGCCGCTCAGGAGCACGCCCAGGTGTCTATGTTGTGTCTGTAGTCCAGGAAAACAGAGATGCTCACGTGTGGTCAGTCACTGTAGGGCAGAAACTCACACAAGGACTGAGGGACTCAGGTGCTAAAGTTACCCTAGGGGGGCCAGGGTGGTGGGACCTAAAGAAATCTTGCCTGGGCGGACTCTTCATTTGGGGGTGGCGAGAGGGGGGCACCATGATTTGCCTGTGGCAAAAGTTTACCTGGATTAGGGAGCTGCTAAGTGTGTGTGGGAGGTAGGAATAATGCATGATATTCCTGCCAATGTGTTGTTGGGAAATGATCTTGGGAAAAGTATTACACAGTATGAGACTGCTGTGAACGACAGGAGGTGTATTATATTAACATGATTAAAGCGTATCATGAACATGGGGCATTCTGTATTAGCTGTATGTGACCTGCCAGAGGGAGACCTGGAAACTGATCCCCTGCTTGTCTTTGACCCTAATTGACGTTTGCATGTTTTTGAAAAGAGTAACTGCATTTTTGGACACATTTTTCTACAATAGTGTTAATCATGTTTTTTCCTTGTAAACAGGAACGAAAGACTCTGCAAGTAAATCTTGAAACTTTGGTGGTCGCAGCAATTTAAGATATATATTGTGACAAATTGAGGGGAGATATTACTTATTTTAGGGACCCAGACAGGGAAATAAATGGATCCGCTGGATAGCTGTATGCATTAAACCTTGTCACATACACTAGTCGCAGGTGTACCGTTCGTGACAGATGTAATTGTATAAAATTTGTGAATAGAATGAATAAAGCAAGGAAATTGCTACTAAAAACCCAATAACCCACCCAAAAGGTTCTTCTCATTCAATCTTCTCACAAATGGGGAGCACAGAATTCCAATTGAAATATAACAATAAAGATGAAAAAAGATATATAGTGTAATAATTCCGGACTCTAATGGGATATACATAGATAAGACTTCAACCATTACCCTCACATGGCCCCTCAGAGTTAAAAGAGCATCAACATAAGGTATAGACTGGAACAGGATCCTCAAACCTGGAATAATCAGAGGCTGGGGGAAACCTCTAATGTAGTCCCTCTCAGATATATTCAGTAAGGAATCATGGAAGAGGAAAAGCCAAAAGAACGCTCTCCCAAAGGCAATCATACAAACTAAAGACCAAAAATTGTTATTTCATTATAAATAATTCAGGCAATAGCAAAGTGCACGCTCAAAGCATAAAACATATTTTAAAGCATGTTATAACATAGATGACATCAGAACGAGAAGGATCCCGGGTCTGGGGAAGGATTTCATCACCACCT